>NW_021604585.1:10282471-10295261 GCF_004785775.1 Grammomys surdaster | reverse complement strand
GCCAGAACGAGCGGGGCCAGAACGAGCGGGGCCAGAACGAGCGGGGCTGAAGTGAGAGGGAGAAGGCAAGGGGGAAAAAAATGAAAAAACAAAAAACTTTGCTCTAGTGAAAAATAAAATAATATATGGTGTATTGTTAACTTTAAAAAGGAAAAAATGTGTTTTGGAAGAGAGACAAGCCTCATCCGGTTTCTACAAATGTGATACTCAGAGCCTCTGTGTCCGAGCTCATTTTTCCAATGCTCTCTCTCATTGATCAAAGAACTGGATTAAAGTCAACTATCTGTTTGCTGGCCTGGAGCTTCCCTCCATCTCCTATCATTTTAGCTTTGTAAATTTTGCACTTTGTTACTTAATATACAGATGACTGTTTATCCAGTTATTGCTAACTGCATCATGAAAAGCCTTCCTTCATCTCCACTTTAGATGATAATACAGTTATGACCAGAGCTGGGGGTCTGGTAGAATAGTACACGCTTAGCACACAAGAAACCCTTTTCGATTCTCAGAACCATAAAAAAAAAAATTGACCAGGCATCATCACCTTTAATCCCAGCATGTGGGAAGCAGAGGCAGGTAGATAGCTATCTGTGAGTTCAAGGATAGCCTGGACTACGTAATGAGTTCCAGACCACCCAGGGCTGCATCATAAGACTCGCTCTCTCCAGGACAGCTCACATTCTCACAGAAATAATATAAAAGACCCTATTGTCTAAATTGCTGGGAATTTATTCTACCTTTTGTGATAATGTGTCTTAATTGGATCTTTTTTGAATGAAAAGAAATCACCTTCAGAGACCTTCAGAATTCTTAGATTTACTTAGATTTTAGTTATGAATATATGTTTTCACAGAGTATAGTGTGCCATATTAACTTGTGTTAAAGATTTAAATATTTTAAAAACTTTTAAATAGTTTCAGCCTAATTGAGTTTCGAAAGAAAACAGGTAAGTCTCAGAGTAAAAGTATTGTTACAGACACCTGTATCTATGGATCTGAGCTCACGAAATGATAATCTGTAAATAAAATTAATTTGTAGCTGTAAAAAAAAAAAAGACTCACTCTCTCTCAAAAAGAAAAAACGAAATGTGTGTGTGTGTGCGTGCGCATGTGTGTGTGTGTGTGTGCGCGCATGTGTGTGTGTGATTTTGTATTTCTTTTTGTCTCACTTGTTCTTGTCTCTCTGTAGATTTGCATAAGAGTAGGCTTAACTCATTTGTGCACCCATCTATTGCTAGGACAGGAACTTTAGCCTTAATTATGTCACATTAATATCATGTTACTCCTTCTGCTTCTGTAGCTTTGAAGCAGCTAACACTATGTGGTCTATTGTCTTTGCGTCTATAAGTAATTCTCAAATTTCAGTAGGGTTTTTCTGATTACTGGGTTTGGGGAGTTTTGGGGTTGGTTGGCTGGCTGGTTGCTTGCTTTATGGTACTAGGTGTCTTAAGTAGGGTTACTATTGTTGCAATGAAAACATATGACCAAATATCAAGTTGGGGAGGAAAGGGTTTATTTGGCTTACACTTCTACATTGTATTCTATCATTGAAAAAAGTCAGAATAGGGAATCAAGCAGGGCAGGAACCTGGAGGCAGGAACTGAAGCAGAGACGGTGGAGGACTGCTGCTTACTGGCTTGCTCATCGTGGTTTGCTCAGCCTGCTTTCTCATAGAACCCAGGACTACATGCCCAGGGATGGCACCACCCACAATGGGCTGGACTTTCCCTCATCAATCACTAATTAAGAAAATGCCTTACAACTGGATTTTATAGAGGCCATTTTCTCAACTGAGGTTGCTTCCTTTCAGATAACTCTAGCTTGTGTCAAGTTGACATAAAACTAGCCAGCACTTTAAGGATAGCATTGAAAACCTCACGCGCATTGACAAATATCCTACTATTGAACTATGCACCTCCAACTCCTGGAATATTATACATTTTGTTCTACTTGCTACTTCTCTAATTAAATTAATACCTCCATTTTTCTACAATTCAGCAACTATTTGTTCCTTACAACGAACAATGAAAACTTCAGTGCATTTTTGCCTTCTCTGTTTCCTCTCCTCCTTCACCCCATGTTAATCAATGATATCTTCTTCACAGTTAGGCATGCTTATTCTTGGGGTACTCCGTGGCAGGGTAGGAGGCACAAGACCATCCAGTGGGGCTCAGGTGTAAGGCCACAAATCCCATTCATGAAGAAATGACTTTAAGACCTAAAGTCAACTTCCTGTAACACTGGTTTTCCTTTCCCTCAAATCTGGGGTAGACTCAGATACCTTTTAAGAGAAGAATTATTTCTTTTAGCTCATAGTTTCCAAGGTTTTGTTCTTTCATGACAAGCAGAACCACTTGTCAAAGATCAGCTTGGACACCACAGGGTAAACTGAGGTAAGCAGCCTGTGGGGGTCAGTATTACTAGCAGCTGATGGGGATTGGTCCAGATACTGATGGGGCTGCTGTCTATGGCAGCCAGCGATTAAAGAAATTACTCTGAAAACTTTCCCCTGAGGGAACAAAATTTAATTTACTGAGGCTGGCACTCCCTGTGGCCAGCAAAAAACTCTGAACTCTAGTAACTCCTTGGGGCCCAACAAGAAAGAAAAGAGAGAAAATTCACACACATACACACACACACACACACACATACATATATACACATACACACAGTTGGTGGACAGAGCAAGCTCCAACACACAGCCACACAAGCTTTATTCATATACATATATAAACACACATACATATATATACACACATACACACACACATGCACAGGCACAGTTGATGGGTGGAAGGAACAATGTTCCAATAACTTTATTTTTTCTCCCATGGCCCAGCCAAATCTTTCAACTGGTACAAGATTACAATGTAATTACATTTTAGCTTTCTTCTAGTGACTGACTATGAAAAAACAGTATGTTCCCCACAAGAAATAACATTATGTAGTTCAGGTAAAGAAAACAAATTATTCCTAAGAACCCATGGACATTTGTAACTAAGCTGTTATAGATTAACAAAGTACAAGAAGCAAAGTAGTTTCTCAGCCAGTGTCTCTTACTGGCAGGCAGCAATCTGCAGTTACAAAGAAAGGATTAATTAGTTTATTATTTATCTTTAAAAGTCATCTTATAAGAATCGTTTTTGTTTTTGTTTTTGTTTTTGTTTTTGTTTTTGTTTTTCGAGACAGGGTTTCTCTGTATAGCCCTGGCTGTCCTGGAACTCACATCTTATAAGAATCTTAAAAGAATCATAAGTCTAAACTTTTATATAAAAATTAGTCACATCCACTTTAAATCCTCAGAATATATGTCTCCTCATCGGCAGTTATTACTAAATCATGTCAGGAAGCTGAGGGGAAAATGGGTATAAGAACCCAGTCATCACCAGTCCGGCCTCAGTAAGAGTCAGCCAGTGCTGCCATTGTTCTTGTTCCCTGACCTTAAAATATCCCTAGCTTAACTAATAAGAGTGTGCCTTTCTGAACTTCAAATTGTTCCCTAAGATTTTCTACATCAGAGTTAGTAGCAAAAACATCTTAACCTACCTTCACTAACAATTTTATTTTTCCAAATGTTTTCTAAGGGTGGAGGTGGAGGTCATTGCTGACAATATACATCTCTAAATTCTTCTGAAGGATGGTAATTGAATCATTAATCTCCTCCAGCAGCGATGCATGAAAGAGATCAAGCACTATTCTGCCCAGTGAGGGGCAGAGTCCCCCTTAGAGTTTTCACACAGTTCTAGATTAAGAGGGAAGTGAGGGCAGCAAGCTGAGCAAAACTTCCTAACAGCATGAAGTCCTCAGGACACGTGGTCCTCAGGGTGGTGCTTCAGTGGAGGAACACCCATTGCGAGCTGGGTTCACACCAAAGCCATTTGTCATTCTTCCTGCACAGCCCTCAGCAACCACTCAAATCATAGTGGTCAGAAAACAGAAAGAATGCCTGCATGTGTTGGCTTTTTCCAAAGAGAGAAAGCAGTCTCCTTCAGAATACCCCCAGTGCTCAGAATGGCGAGCTGTGGGTCTCCCTTTCCTCGGGGCTTATTGGCCACAGGCCTGTGAGGGCAAGGGGAGCAGAAGCAAGGAACAGGGTTTGGACAGCCATGACTGTGATGGAAGAACTTCTAGGAGTCAGCTTCAGTGAGACAGCTTGTGGTGGTTTGAATATACTTGGCCGAAGGAGAGGCAGTATTTTGGAGAAGGTGTGGCCTTGTTGGAGGAGGTGTGGCCTCAGTGGAGGAAGTGTGTCATTATGGGTGTGGGCTTTAAGACACTCATCCTAGCTTCCTGGAAGCCAGTCTTCTAGTGGTCTCCAGATGAAGAGATAAAACTCTCAGCTCCTCCTGCACCATGCCTGCCTAGACACTGCCATGCTCCCACCTTGATGATAATGGACTGAACCTCTGAACCTGTAAGCCAGCACCAATTAAATGCTGTCCTTATAAGAGTTGCCTTGGTCATGGTGTCTGTTCACAGCAGTAAAACCCTAAGACACAGCTCAACTTTATTGTTTCAGGGATAGGGTATATAAGGGCTCTTAGGGTTACAATACAACAGAAGGGCTGATTGGTACCTAATTATCACATAGCAGGAAGAGCTAAGCGGAACTTAGGTGCTAAAATCATGCAGTACTTACAGGAAGCTCTGTACAGAGTCATCTGTTGGAAGCCACCTTGCTTATACATTAATGGCCTAAGTCAGCCATAGGCCTAAGTCAGCCATACATGCCTACTGACACAAAGTCTTGGTCTCTGTGGGAAAGCACTAACCCTAGAACAGATAGCTATAGATCTTGTAGACAGGTAGCCCTGGTGGGAAAGTACCAGCCTAGATAAGAACAAACGAACAATAGATCTTATGGACAGGTAACTTTGGTGGAAAATTACTAACTTAGATAAGAATAAATGAATAATAGATCTTATGGACAGGTACATAGTGACCTGTTCCGCCCTGCTTCTTCTGTGAACTCTTCACTCAGCTAATATTCTGTTCTGGAGAACATCTGTACTCCACATGAGATTATCTGTGCTCCCCAGAAACAAAGAAGACCCGCATCATTATTCTCCCCACATCCTGCTTCTATGTGTATATAACCCCTGTGTGGAAAAATTAAAATTTGACAGCTTGATCAGACTCTAGACAAGCTGTCGGTTTCTTACGTCCCTCGCCCCCCTGGTTCTCTCTTCCAGGTCTTCTGAGCCCAGTTCAACGCCCCGTGGGACTGGGGCAGTCATCCTCCAGATAATGTCAGGCACCTGCTCAGAGACACTCTCCAGATGAGATCAGTGGAAGAGGGGAAGCCCCTCTGAGGAAGGGGGTCCTCCATTTTGCGTCAAGCTTGGAGAGCTATCCAGACATGGTGGACTGCTACCTTAATAGCATGGTCTTCCAACAATTAGCATCCACATACACTGCCCAGACCTCTGCCTGCCCTTCCTTTGAGCCCAGTCCAACTCAAACATAGGAAAACACACATCAGAGACTCTCCAAGGGAAAGGGATGTCAGTTTCGTGTCACCCGGGCCAGCGTACACACAACTCCATAGAGCAGCGGCCTCATGCATCGGTGTGATATTGGGTTGTGTGGACAACTTTTGAATCCTCCTTTGTACAGAGTTCCAGAAGCTAATGCCATTGTTGAAGTCTCTCACTTTCTCTCCTTTCTTTCTTTCTCTCTTTCTTTCTTTCCTTCTTTCTTTTTTTTAGTTTATTTTAAATATTTGTATGGGGAAGAGAGTATAAATGTTAGTATGAGTGTCTGTGGAAGCCAGATGGTCCCTTTCAGTTGGAGTCACAGCTGGTTTAATCCTCCTAACATGGATGCTGGAAACCAAACCTACAAGTGCAAGTGTGTGAAGGAGCTCTTGTTTTCAAGTAATTAACAGTAAGCCAAAAATATGTCACTACCCCAACCCACAGTAGCTTAATCAACCTGGATGTGGTGGCTCATACCTATAATCCCTGCTTGGAAAAGGATGAGACAGGAGTATTCTAGATTCAGGTCAGTGTGGGCTACATGGTAAGACTTTATCTCAAAACCAAAATAAAATGATTAAGCATTATCACAGATCTCAGCAATTAGGAACTTATGAGGCTGTGGATTCCCAGCGGACAAGAGGAAACTGTACACCTGACAGACTCACTAGGCCTCACCTCTGAGGTGAGTCAGGGGAGTGCAGCTCAGGATGGCCACACCTGCCTCTCTAATGCATGCTCTCACCTGGCTTCCACTGTGAGACCCGCAGGCCCAGCATGCGAAATAGAGCCATTGGGACCGCAGTAAGAAAGACTGCTCATCTGAAATGTCCAAAATGAACCTGCACACCCCACCTGCCCAAGGACCTGGTAAATTCCTGGAATCCTGGAAGTTGTTATTCTTGGAAAATAGCAATGCCTTATGAGAAAGTGGTTTATAGATTAGTCTTTAAAAACCTCTGCTTCATGTGTTCCTTGGGGCACTAAGCTGGAACACTTCAGGAACTGATTCTGACCAAAGTCCATCTTTTGGTCAGTATTTAATATTTAATAAAGTTTGTTTTAAATATGGTCCAAAATAGTGGAATTCATTTTTTATCTGGTGAATCTCAAGATTAACACAACTTCACTTCCTTCTCTAAAGTTTCTCAAGCCATGGATACCTCAGGCACCGACTGGTTCCTCTCCTTAGCTGGAGTTTCCTGTGAGCTGTGCTTTGGATAGTCTCCAGGCTTCCAAGAGACCATCGCACCCCAGAAAGGTTTTTCCCCTCGGGAGATTAGTAAATCTTTCAGGGATTCATGGTGCCCTCCACCAACACCAACCCCACAGGACATGTATGGTCCAGATATGGGCACAAAATAAGGTCTCAGAGGAGGGAAGTCGTGGACACATCCTCTCCTGAAGACACCAACACGGCATCCCCCCATCCTGTCCCACAGCCCTCCGGTCTTTGTCAGTTATTTGAGGAAAGCAAAGGCAGAAACAGTCTCTTTCTCTTGGGAACAAACGATGACTCACTGGGCATAGGGAAGGCACCTTTTCTGAGCTAGCAGGAAATAAAAGGAAAGGTGGACCTGTTCTGTTGCAGGTCCTGGGTGGGTCTCAGAGATGCTAGAGAAGCATGCGCACCAGCGGAAAGAATCAACCCTGTGCTGGGTATGAGTGCCACCCAGCAGGCACAGAGGTCAGGAAACTTGAGCAAGGTAGAGGATCCAGAGAGATAAGGGTATGGGCTGTCTTATAACCACAACCGTGATTCTGCTGGTTGCATAATCTTTTATTTGCCCACAGCTACATTTTGTCCAGAAACTCTGTCCTGAAAGAGGACTGAAGAAAACATCCAGCAAGCACCGGGCAAGGAAGGGCAGCAACTGAGAACAAGGTGGTGTTCGCTGTGCCGGAGGATGGAGGTGTACAATGTATCAGCCCCCTCCAATTTCTCCCTGCCACCTGGCTTTGGCCACCGGGCCACAGACAAGGCCCTTAGTGTCATCCTGGTGTTTATGTTACTACTCATCATGCTCTCGCTGGGCTGCACCATGGAGTTCAGCAAGATCAAGGCTCACTTCTGGAAGCCCAAGGGGGTGATCATTGCCATGGTGGCCCAGTATGGCATCATGCCCCTCACTGCTTTTCTTCTGGGCAAGATCTTTCATCTGAGCAACATTGAGGCTCTGGCAATCCTCATCTGTGGCTGCTCTCCTGGGGGGAACTTGTCTAACCTCTTCACCCTGGCCATGAAGGGGGACATGAACCTCAGGTAGGACCGAGGGTCAGGAGGGAGCGGTGTGGGATGGGGTGCTGCAAAGATGTCATGATCTGGAGAAGATCTAGGCTGGAGCTGGGAGAGGGGGACGTAGGAGCTGGGTTAAGGTTGGCATTGATTGTCAAAGGCTTATACTAAGTTGGGGCAGACTCTGGAGTCTCTGGTTTAAATCCCAGGTTTAAAAAAAAAAAAAACATTAAGCAGGTCGAGAGGTATGTTAGACAGCCCTGAACTCCCAGAAGTCTCTACCGGATCACTGTAAAGGAGAATAGATTTCAATGAAAGAGTCCCTCAGAACTGCAGCCACCTGACTGGCAGGGTGTCAGCTTTGAGGCTGAAAATCTAGAAGGGATGTAAAGGGTCCAAAAAGGCCATTATTATTATCCCAGGAACATGACTTGGAATCAAACAAACATCTTACATTCCTGCAGAGGAAAGACTCCAAAGACTCTTCCCCAGTATCCGGACATCCAAGGTATCTGCTAAGACCCTTCACCCAGTTGTCAAATGTGGTGAGACTGCCACCCAAAGAAACCTCATGCAGAACTGAGGTCCCAGCGATTGCCCAGGTTAGGTCAGGGTCCACTCAGTCTAACAAGCAGGGAGAGGGTTAACAACAGCCTGAGCCTAGAGCATCCTGATCAGAAGCCAGTGAGGTCTCACCCCCATAGAGCCGGACTCTTCAGGCTTGGTAGAATATCTGTCCTTCACACAGCTACGGAGATGTCCAGTGTCAAGTAAAGGATGCCCATCAACATGGCTCCGTGAGCAACTTGCCTGTGACTAAACTTTATAAAGAAAATTAACCGAGAAGCCTCTCCCGGAGAGGCAAAGCAGCAGGAGGGCAATTGGAAGGAGGGGCAAGCCATTAGTCATGGTGTCCTGTAAGCAAGGTTTGTCACACTTTATATGTCCCAAGATGCCCAGGTTAAACCTCAGCTCTGGTGCAGAAGGAATACGTAGTCACATAAGTCAGAAAGGGGGCACTCTGGGGATCTGTGTATCTGTGGAAGCAGCAGATGGGGTCGTGTGAAGGACAACGGGTGAGGTTTTTTGTTTGTTTGTTTTGGTTTTGGGGTTGTTTGTTTGTTTGTTTGTTTGTTTTTTCAAGACAGGGTTTTTCTGTATAGCCCAGGCTGTCCTGGAACTCACTCTGTAGACCAGGCTGGCCTTGAACTCAGAAATCTGCCTGCCTCTGCCTGCCAAGTGCTGGGATTAAAGGCGTGTGCCACCACTGCCCGGCAACAGGTGAGTTTTTAAGTGTAACCAAGTGTCACATTCTCATCAACTGGTGGCTGTTAATGAAGCCCCTCTCTAATCAGCCTCACTAGGAGGCCACCCAGCTTGTGGTAAGGTCAAGAACATGGCTCCTGTGCTAGGCTCAGCATCTGGTTTTAGATTCTGGACTCTACCACAGGTGTTGGTGTAGCCACCTTCTACCAAAGTCTCTTCCTCCTAAGCAAACCTGTCATTCTCATACACATTAACCATGCCTCAGACCCCACTGGCTGAGCGTGAATATCATCCTCATGTGCTGACAGACTTTGAATCCCAGTTGTCCTGAAAAGTTGCTACATGCATTATAGCAATGACAGCAATGCTAAGAACCTTCACTAAACAGTCTTTTCAACAAAGTAAAATTTTAAACTTATTTTTTTATATGTATGGGTACTTTGTCTGCATGTATGTCTCTGTGCTCTGTATGTGTGCTTAGTGTCCAAGGGAGACAGGAGAGGGCACTGGATTCCACTCAGAACTAGAGTTACAGACAGCTGTGAGAGGGTATGTGGGGGCTAAGAAACATCTGGAAGAGCAGCCAGTATTCTTAACCACTGAACCATTTCTCTAGCCCCTCGTCCAATAAAGTCCAATTTTATTCTCTTTATTCTCTTGCTGTCCACTGTGAACATCCTGAACTGGTCCATGTTTCGGTGGCTGACATGGATGGGTATATACAGGAGGGAATGCCATAATTGACCACATTTATAGAAGAGGAAAATCTTAGGGCTTAATACCTTCAGCCAGGGGCTAGCTGGCTTTAGGTCTACAGATGTCTTGAGAGCTAGCCTGTTCACTGACAGAGTGAATGGAGGCTGCATGCCAATCTCAAAGGCACAGGCATTTCTCTCTGATCAGACATGTGTATTGAACAGCAGAGAACCCACCATCATCACAGCTTCCTGTGTTTTGCTTTGTTTTGTTTGTTAGCTGGTTGGTTTAGTTTGATTTTGGCTTTAGTTTTTTGAGACAGGGTCTCTGTGTGTGTGTCCTGGACTCACTTTGTCCTCCAACTCACAGAGATCCACCTGTCTCTGCCTCCCAAGTGCTGGGATTAAAGACGTGTGGCAGCATGCCTAGCTGCTTTTCCTTTGTAAAATATATTTATAGGAAGTGCTTTGCCGGAATGTATGCAAAGACACTTGTGTATGCATCCTGGTGCCCATGGGGGCCAGAAGAGGGCACTGGATCCCCGCCTAAAACTAGAGCCATAGATGTTTGTGAGTCATTATATGGGTGCTGAGGGTTGAACCCTGGTCCTCAGGAAGAGCAGCCAAGTGCTTTTAGCAGCTGAGCCATCTCTCCAGCCCCAGGCTTTCTGCCCTTCAAGAGAAGATTGAGTCTCAGTTTTTAGGTGAAATCTCCAAATTTTCAAACATCATCAAGTCACCCAAATATAAAATCTAAAAGGCTGGGCAAAGCCGTGTCCAAGAGTCAAACCTGGCTCCAAGGCCTACTTTGAGGCCTCATTTAAGCTCAATATATCCCAGAGTTACAAGTAAATGGTGAGACTCTCATTCCATTTTACTCATTAGGAAACAGAAGTCAAGAAACCTGCCAAAGATCTCCCAACATCTGAAGAAAAGTTGTGTCCGGAGCCAGCCCAGGGCCATCTTTTGTTGTTATTCTGTCTTCCAAATGGATTAAGTCTGAGATGGGACCACCAGGCAACCAAGAGGGCAGCTCTAGCCTCAAAGATGCTTAGGCAAGAAAAAATGCCTAGCTGAAGTGTCTTGGGGGTAGAGCCTGGGCTATCTCTTGCCATCCTCAAACTCCCCAGTTCTTTTTAACCTGCTGATCCATAGCAGATCCAGAGCCAGTGGCTATGGAAGCAAAAGGCCTGGACATCACCCAAAGATCCCTACAAGTTCCCCACTATGACACAGGAAGCCATTGGGATCCCAACACATTTCCCGCCTCACTGTAGGGACCAGCTGGCCACCTTCCAGTGTCCCCAAACAAGTGCTTCTGATCTTTCTATTCCTTCCGAGTTTACAGATTCCCTAAAGCAGGGTCTAGGCAATGTATTCAATCTTAAGCAAGGGGCTGGATGCAGCAGAGCATGTCTGTCATCCCCGATACCCAGGGGCTGAGGTAGGAGAATGCTTGAGTCCATCTCAAAATAACTTATAAAGTAAGCCTGGTACAGCAGCACAAGCCTGTAATACCAGCAGCCCTGGGAAAGTGAAGGCAGAGGCATCAGGTGTTCAAGATCATCCTCGACTACATACAAGATTCTGTCTGAAAAGGCAAAAACAAACAAGAATAACATATGTAGGAAGGAAAAACTTCAAAACACAAACATGCTGTCCATCCCACCATTACCAGACACCAGGTTCACAATGTTGTGATGGGTCCAATCTCAGGGGCTGGAACCTGATGGTCACCTCTCATCTGGGTTCTTCAGGGTAAACTGAAGATCACAGATGCCAGTAGATTGGGGATGGATACCTCTGACAGCCCCGGGGTACCTGTGATTGCAGAGGAAATACCTGAGGGTCTAGGAACACAGTTCTACACATCAAGGGTGCAAAGCAGTCTCAGAACATACTCCAGAACTCCTGACACACCAAGCCAGAGCAAGCATGACTTCTCTGGACATGAAGACAGACACACAATTTACAAGATGGTCTTCTACTAAGAGACAAATAGCTTGCACAGAAGCCCTCAGACTTCACCTCAGTCTCATCCCCCCTCAACACCTCTAAGAGGGTACCTCCCAGGACCTGGCTCCAGCATCTCCAAGGACATTTTAATACATTTCTGTTTTGTTATTGTTTTGTTTTAGGTTGTTTGTTTGAGACAGAGTTTTATGTAGCCCAGGCTAGCTTTGAACTCAATTGTGTAACCAAAGTTGACCTTGAATTTCTAATCTTCCTGCCCCCACTTGACTACTGAGATTACAAGCCTCTATCTATCATTCCTGGCTTCTTTAAAAAAAACAAAACAAAAACCTGTGTGTGTGTATCTATGTATGTGACATGTGTAAGTGTGTCTATGTGTGTACCATGTGTGCATGTGTTTCCATGTATATCTGGACCATATGTATGTCTATGTGTGGGTCTGGTTTCTTATAGTACTCAGTACTGCCAGCCGAGGGGTGGCGCCACACACAAGCTGGGCCCAATCCTCAATCGAGAAAACATCCTTAGGACTTGTCAGTAAGCCAATTCTATAGAGGCACTTTCTCAATTAAGATTTCACTCCTTGGGTTGGAGAGATGGCTCAGCGGTTAAGAGCACTGACTGCTCTTCCGGAGGTCCTGAGTTCAAATCCCAGCAACCACATGGTGGCTCACAACCACCCATAATGAGATCTGATGCCCTCTTCTGGTGTGTCTGAAGACAGCTACAGTGTGCTCATAAATAAAATAAATAAATCTTAAAAAAAAAAAAAAAAAAGATTTCACTCCTTCTTCCCAGATGACCCTCACTTGTGTCAAGCTGACACAAAAACCAGCCAGTACAGCTAGAATGTCAATAACTACCGAGTGTACTTGAACTGCATATGGTTTGCAGCATTCACTGATCAGTTAGGAGACAGCCCTTTCATGGCCTGCTTCCGTAGGCAGCCCAGTGCATGGCTCCGCTGCTACCAGGTGAGAGAACATGTAGTAAAAGCAGGAACTGGAGATCATGGGATTCACACATCTTCACACTTTCTCAAGTAGGGAATCTGGTTTTTCTGCACCTTTTTATTTACAATCATCAGGTTTTGTCTTTGCTTGCTTGCTTGCTTGCTTGCTTGCTTGCTTGCTTGCTTGCTTG
>NW_021604585.1:10263799-10282461 GCF_004785775.1 Grammomys surdaster | reverse complement strand
TTGCTTGCTTGCTTGCTTGCTTGCTTGCTTGCTTGCTTGCTTGCTTGCTTGCTTGCTTGCTTTTTGAGATAAGGTTTCTTCGAATAGCCCTGGCTGTCCGGGAACTTGCTCTGTAGACTAAACCGGCTTCGAAAGTGGATTGAATGTATTGTCTCTTCACAGCATGGGATTTACATGCATATGCTTAACGATGCCTTACACAGTGCTTCTTACTTAGTCAACTCTACTGGTTTTTCTTGACTAGAGATTTAATAAATTCTCTACATAGTCTACAAAGATATTTCCTATACGTTTTTTGAAAAACTTGAAAATACTTGCCTTTCACATAGAAACCTTAAGTTACTTTAGAACTTATTTTTATGAATGACCTAGTCTTACATTTTCCATATGAATACATTTTATGCATCCTTCCTCTCCTCCAATATCTCCTGTAATAGTGAAATACGCTTGAGTTTGTGTCTGATCTTATTGGTCAATGTGGCTATCTTTCTACCTGTATATTTTCTTAATTACAATGACTTTACAGGTCTACATATCCTCATGAAAACATTAATAATCTTCACCTTTCTACTCTTGCACTTGAATTTTAGAAACAGCTTTCAAACTGACAAAATGTTAAACTTTGCATTGCATTTATACACATTTGTGATGTGGAGTATGGTGTGTGCGTGTGTGCACATGCACATATGTTTTGTCTACTGTGTCTGTGAACCATGTGCTGACAAACCACATGCCTGCCTGATGCCCTCTTTACAGTGAGTCAGATGCCCCTGGAATTGCAGTTACAAATGCTTGAGCTGCATTTGGGCATATGGGTGTCTGAGTGGCCATGTGGGTGCTGGGAATTGAATCCGGGTCCTCTGGAAGCTGCCAGTGCTAACTGGAGACACCCCCAGCATTTACATACAAAGTTTGAGACTATTTATTTTGGATTATACTTTCAGAGGGATCAAATTCACCGTAATGGGAAGACAAGGCAATAGGTAGGGAAGGCAGGATGGTAGACACGGGAAGCTGGGTGATCAAATTTCATCCACATACAAAAAATAGTAAAAGCAAACAGGGAGCAGGGTCAGGCTACAGGACCTCAAAGGCCACCCGCGGTGACAAGCTTCCTCCATCGCGGTGACACACTTCCTCCATCAAATCTCTCTCTCCTAAAGTCGTAGCATCACCAACTGGGAACCAAGTGTTCAACTACACAGTCCTATAGATGTTTCTCACCCAAACCACGTCACCCACTTCATGATCTTGTCTCCTCATTGTGCCATGACTATGACACAGACAGCTCTTAGGTTTCTTCCAGATCTTTCTATGATTTTATTTTTAATAATCTCTTGAGTAAAAGACCTTGTATCTCCTTGAAATTCATTTCTAAGTATTTTATAATTTTGATTATAAATATCTTTTTTAAAAAATCTAATGTCTGACCCCAGATTTCTCATGTTTATCTTATCTCACTCATGTTTATAACCTCAGTTCTTTATAATGAAAAATTTCCTCTATCAAATCATTAGCCAAAAAAAAAAAAATCAGTTTATTTTCTCCTCTTCCTACACATTCTCTTGCTGTGTATACTGCAATATATGAGGTGATAACAGAATGTTGTTTTAGGCCTTTAATTATAGGAAATTTTGGTTTTTTGTTTGTTTGTTTGTTTTTGTTTTTTGAGACAGGGCTTCTCTGTATAGCCCAGGCTGTCCTGGAACTCACTCTGTAGACCAGGCTGGCCTCAAACTTAGAAATCTGCCTGCCTCTGCCTCCCAAGTGCTGGTATTAAAGGCCATGCACCACCACTGCCTGGCTTAGGAAATTTTTTAAACTGCTTATCGCAGTTGATGATAAACCCTTAGTAGGTATCACTTTCAAATTAGGGTTCTCTATTGATGGTGTACTAATTTTTTGTAACATTGAATCGTGTTAAATTTTTTCCTGCATCTGTCTTAATTAGGGTTTCTAATATTAATATACTAGCGTGTCCCAAAGCAACTTGAGGAAAGGGTTTATTTTGCTTACACTTCCACCTCACCGTCCACCATTGAAGAAGTCAAGACAAGAACCCGCTATAACTGAAGCAGAGGCCATGGAGGAATGCTGCTTACTGGCTTGCTCCTCATGGCTTGCTCAGACTCTTGTCCTATAGCATTCAGGACCAGCTTTCTCAGGGGTGGCACCACACCAATCAAGAAAATCTGGTTTATTTGCATCACATGGCACCTTCTCCAATGATATATTTGAAGGAGTTGGACAGGCTGTGCTTCTTTTATCTTCTATCAGCCACTTACTATGTACAATTTGGAATAAGTCAAAGACAGTATGTTTACTGCCCAAGAAGATGGCGTAAGGTATAAAGCATGGTGTCAGTCACATAGAAGGAACTCAAACCTCTAACTGGCTTTTCCTTTGCTCTTTCCACTTTCCTTTGCTCTGCCACTCAGCATCGTGATGACCACCTGCTCCAGCTTCACTGCCTTGGGCATGATGCCTCTCCTCTTGTACATCTACAGTCAAGGAATCTACGATGGCGACTTTAAGGACAAGGTGCCCTATAAAGGCATTATGATATCACTCGTCATGGTTCTCATCCCTTGCACCATAGGGATCTTCCTCAAGTCCAAAAGGCCACAATACGTGCCCTACGTCCTCAAGGTAAGAACTCGGGCCGGGCGGTGGTGGCGCACGCCTTTAATCCCAGCATTTGGGAGGCAGAGGCAGGCGGATTTCTGAGTTCGAGGCCAGCCTGGTCTACTGAGTGAGTTCAGGACAGCCAGGGCTACACAGAGAAACCCTGTCTCGAAAAAACAAAACAAATAAACAAACAAAAGAACTCGGGGCCCTTGATGGAGCATGGTAACTGAGCAACTACCACCACACAGGTTACTTAGAGAGGTTTACTTTGATGAGCTGTCCTAGGGGTTCTAGTTCAATGCTGGGCCATCTGGCAAGGGCAGTTCATGACAGCATGTGTTGGGTTGGGTACATGAGTCCCAAGACAGAACAGAAGACAGAGTAGCACTGGACCCCCGTGCCTTTTCAGTACCATGTCCCCAGTGCCCTAAGAACCTTCACATCCTAAGGCTCCACATCCTGAGGCCATAGGACTTCCTAGCAGCATCACCCCAGGGATCTCCCTTTAAGATGTGGACATGTGGGTCTGGTGAGATGGCTCAGTGGTGAGATGGCTCACTGACTGCTCTTCCAGAGGTCATGAGTTCAAATCCCAGCAACCACAGGTGGCTCACAACCATCTGCAATGATATCTGATGCCCTCTTGTGGGATGTCTGAAGACAACTACAGTGTACTTACATATAATAAATAAATAGTTTAAAAAAAAGAAAAAAAGAAAACAAAACAAAATTAAAAAAAAAAAAAGATGTGGACATGTAGGGAGGTGGGTGACAACATTCATTCAAACCACAGCAGGCTTCCCTTCCTTGCTATAGATGTAAAATAAGTCTATTCTTGGTGTATTTGCTATGTCATTATGTTATAGGACTGTAGCATGCACAATAGCTTTTTAAGCGTCAGAAGTGAACATTGTATGTACACACACACACTTCATATAATTAAAATAAAATTAAACTTATCCTCCTTGATGCTTAAAGTCTCTGCTGTACACTTGAGGGCTGTCTTCTGAGTTTGTCATTTGAAAAAAGTGAAGTTACACACAAGAGAAATAGAATCCAACAATAACAGGCAAAGGTCTGGTAGTCTTTAAGACGACTACTACTGAAGGCCAGAAGGGTCAGGCTTTCTTGGTGGGGCTTGTGCCAGACACAAAGGTTGGGATTTACATAAGCCTGGAGAAAGGCCAAATAGAAAGCAACAGGGGAAACTTGGTGGGTTTCCGCTAGCTAGAAGAAACTAAGAAGAAGCATAAACACTCCCAGCATCTCATTGCTTGCCCTTAGAAGAACATGAGATTATCCATATTCCTCCAAGAGCTCAGTCCTTGTCACACCCCTCTACATAGCATGTTCAAGATGGCCGCCAGGGCCACACAGTGAGACCCTGCCTCAAAAAAAACAAGTGAGTATCACACACAGGAATAAAAAGGACACTAAAAGCCAGGCGGTGGTGGCGCACGCCTTTAATCCCAGCACTTGGGAGGCAAAGGCAGGTGGTTTTCTGAGTTCGAGGCCAGCCTGGTCTACAGAGTGAGTTCCAGGACAGCCAGGGCTGCACAAAGAAACCCCGTATCGAAAAACAAAAAAAAAAAAAAAAAAAAAAAAAAAAAAAGACAAAAGCCAGGTCAAAGCATAATCACTACAAAGTAACGTGAGAACTGATTTTCTTTTTTTGCTATTTCTTTATTCAAAAGATGAAAAACAAACACAAATTTACATTTTTTGTCATTTTGTAGCATGCTGCAGAAAGAGCATGGAAGTACACTCTGAAAACTTACATCTTTATGTCTCATGACGAAAACATTAAGCAGTCATTTCCCCAGAATCCACCTAGTAAAGGTTCTCAGTGGTGTGTAGAAAAAAAACTGTAAAAAGTTTTATTTTAAAAACATGCCATTACCCCCAATAAATGCTTTCACAGCACTTACAGGGGTGGGGTGGGGGTGGGGAGGCATGACAGACTTGCAGTTTATAACACTAAGTTTCCACGTCACAGGAACAAGCTTTTTAGGGTTACACATCATGTGGAGTTAAAAAAGGAGGCTACCTAGTTCAACCAACCACCTGTTTATCTGCTTTGCTTTAAATGACTCTTGGCAATTTCCAGAAGTCCAGTTAACCCTAAAACAGTGGTTCTCAATCTTCCTAATGCTGCACCCTTAAATTCAGTTCACGTTGCAGTGAACCCCAACAATAAATTATTTTTATTGTTACTTCTTAACTAATTTTGCTATGAATTGTAATATAAATATCGGTATTTTCCAATGGTCTTAAGGGACCTAAGGGTTGCTCAACCCCTTTGGGGGTCACTACCTACAAGTTGAGAACTGCTGCCCCAAAACATTTAAGTCTCTCCCTATAACAGAAGCTGAGAAAGTACAACTGGTTCTAACCAGCTCCAAAGCATGTATGGAGTCTTGTGCAATTGTATACATAGACTGGAAATGTTGACATCAGCTTCCTAGGACCAGAGCTTCATCCCTTCACAGCTACACCCGTCATTGAGAATTTCACAGCAGTCTGGAGCTATGTCAAAAGCAGCTGGCTGTGCTGGGCTGACTTTTTAATCATTAAAAGTATTAGCCAAATATTTTCCCAGCTACTAATAAGAAACCCGAAAGATAGAAGATAAAGGTTTTTCGAATTCCTACTTCCTACCATGTATCTCCCCACTCCTTTATGCCCACACTCCCAGCCTTCTGATGGTCTCTTCCTGTCCCCATGTCCAGGGAGGCATGATCACCACTTTCTCCCTCTCGGTGGCTGTCACAGTCCTCTCTGTCATCAATGTGGGCAACAGCATCTTGTTCGTCATGACACCACCCTTACT
Source organism: Grammomys surdaster (assembly GCF_004785775.1). Lineage (NCBI taxonomy): Eukaryota > Metazoa > Chordata > Mammalia > Rodentia > Muridae > Grammomys > Grammomys surdaster. The sequence continues at coordinate 10,277,003 of NW_021604585.1, read as the reverse complement.
GGCCACTTCCTCCCTGATGCCTCTCAGTGGCTTCCTGTTGGGTTACATTCTCTCTGCTCTCTTCCGACTCAACCCAAGGTAGGTCTTCTAGGTCCCACTGTCCTCTGGATGTCTCTTAAGTCTTTTTGGAAAGGATATGGAAAAAGGAACCTTGAGATATGGGTAGAGCATTTTCCTGGCGAATGTTCAACAGCACCAACTGACTTTTGGGTAATGAGAAATACTGGGGGGATGGAGGGGGGTTCAATAGGATGGGAGGGTGTTAAAGGCAAAGTCTGCTCTCTCCCAACATTGAAATGATACCTGTGAGTTGGATGGCTCTGGGGTAACTTTAATGCCAATGCTAATACTTTCTTTCCTTGCCCACTCTGCTAACAAGGCTTGAATCCTTGACAAGGACAGTATCAGATAAAAGTTACGCTAAGTGATACTCCAAGCTCAAGTCTTTAGCTATAGTGCAATCCAACTCATAAATACAGCCACTGTAAAATAACATTCAACCTGAGGGTCTGTGGAAACAGGCCTTTCCTTCTGTTAGCCTAGTTAGGTGGGAGTCTAAACATTATTAGTACAATGGTTCTCAACCTTCCTAATGCTAGGGCCCTTTAATACACTTTCTTATATTGTGATGAACCACCATAAGGTTACTTTTGTCACTACTTTGTAACTGTAATTTTGCTATGAATCCTAAGTTAATATCCAATAGTCTTAGGAAACCCCTGAAAGGGTCATCCACCCTCCAAAAGGATAGTGACCTACAAGTTCAGAGCCCCTGCAATTAGTAGAATCTCCCCGCTACACTTTTAAGAAAAACTCATTTCCAAATCACAAATCCACCATTGTCACCATTGTTAATAAAGATGAAATGACTTGTGCAAAAGGCTGCCTAACCATAGCTCTACAGTCCTACTAGTCCTGAGAGCTACAGGTCACAATGGCCATAGTACCAAGGGCCATCACAGTAATCTTTCCTAATACGCTAAATTCAGTAGTACTTTAACATACTCGGAGTTAAGACAGATGAAATGTGTATTCATTCAATAAAAACATCCTGCTCTTCAATCCACAAAATGGAAAGCAAAATTAGGGGGGCAGGTTTCAAAAATACATAAGGCTCGTTTTCATGGCGAGTTCTAGAATTAAAGATACATGAACTACAAACCAGCACAGGATGAAGTCTGCAACATTTTAACCCCCCACTATCTGCTCAAAGTGCAACTGTAAGACTGACTAACAAGCTAACGAAAGATACCGGCTTCCAGTTTCATCTGCCAGTCACTTTCAAATTTTAACTTAGCAACTTTGTAAAAGCAGACAAAATTCCCAAACTATTCAATGGCCTCCTTGGGCCAGATGGATATAGCTCAGTGGTAAAGCATATGCCTAGCATATCCAAGGCCAAGTAATCCCAAAGCATATGCATGCATGCACACACACCGCCTTTATAAACTTTCTGTACCTTTTCATCACTATTGGATCCCATATTCCTATGCTGGATACTGTAGGTCTAAAGCATCAGAAGGGGGAAGGGCAGGCCCAAGAGCTGTCCACTGTCTTGTTGAACACTGCTTTTTCTCCCCATTCACACAGCTGCAGACGCACCATCAGCATGGAAACAGGATTCCAAAACGTTCAACTCTGTTCTACCATCCTCAATGTGACCTTCCCCCCTGAAGTCATTGGCCCGCTTTTCTTCTTCCCTCTCCTCTACATGATTTTCCAGCTTGCAGAAGGACTTCTCTTCATTATTATCTTCCGGTGCTATGAGAAAATCAAGCCTCCAAAGGGTGAGTATTGAATCATCTCCCTTAGTACTGCCACTACATTGGACCAACAAGAGGTTCCCAAGAGGGACCGGACACTGAAGTATGCAAGAGACTTTGAAGAGTGAATGTCATTTTCATCAGTAACACTATACTTCTACCTTAACTGAGAAAACCAAGTTTTTCTCAAGGGACTGACAAGAGATCTCTCAGGTGTTAGTTTGGGAAGCTTTTGCATTCTTTAGTGTTCAGCTTTCTGTATAGAGGTCGGAGCCCTAGTATCCTAGTGCCCAGAGAGAAAACTCAGTCCTAACGTGACTAAATCTAAAAGGTGACTCTACTCTAGTCAGTTTCAGAATTCTTAAATACATAACTAGCATTAATTTGTACTAATTACTAGAATTTTCTTTAAATTATTTTAATACTTTTCTTTTAAAATTAATACTTTAAATGTTCAGAGCAAATTCATTATCTGCAGAACATAATTCTCTAAAAGCTCAGAATCCCTCCCTCAAAGTGCTTCTGAGGAATTGAAGAGGCAGCTGTTAAGAGCACTTGCAGGGGCTGGAGAAATGGCTATTGCTCCTCCACAGGACCCTAAAGACAGCTCAGAAGCCAATGTAACCCCAGTCCTAAAGAATGCCCTCTTCTGGCCTCTATGAACACTTCATGCAGTACAAAGATACATGCAGAGAAATACCCACACTCCTGCCCCCCAATCAATCCTTAAAAGGACTTTTGTTTTTATGTGTCAGACCCATTTAGTCAGAGAACTCCAAGGAGTCGATTCTCTTTCCATGTGGACATGAGGGTTCTAACTTGGGTCATTTAGGGTTAGCAGCAAGAACCTTTACCTGCTGAGTCATCTTACCCAGAGTACTCTTTATAAACCATTTTGTTTAATGGTGCTAAGCACAGAATAGCTCCCATGTACCAAGTAAACACTACTTGTGATCTTTTTTTTTTTTTTGTATGTAGCTCAGGCTAGCCTCAAACAAGATTCACCAGCCTCCAAGTGCTCAAACTGAACATCATGTACCATGCCCAGTCATGTCTTTTTAATACCGAAAATCAAGCCCAGGACCTTAGGTATGCTACAAAAGCATTCAACCAGAATCCCCAGTACTCTTGTGTCTTTCAAACAAAAACTCTTCTATTTCCTAACCCAATTGCTTCTACTGCCTATTTCTAAAATCAAGGCTGAGATTCTCTTTTGATCCCAGGAACTGTGATCTGCACCCCAAGACAGACACAAAACTTTAGTGAAATCCACTATATTATACTAGCAAATGCCAATGTCCCCCCCTTGTAACTGTCATCTTGGTTATCAGGAAGCCAAAAAGAAAATCTAAGAGCTGCCCACTCTACAGAACCACTAAATGCTCTATTCAAAAGTAGCCGAGTCTCATCAGGTAACATGTGCAACAGATAGCACAAGAGATGGCACTGAGTCATCAACTAGGTTCCAGGTTTAAAGTTGTAGTTCCAGAAAGACCTGTAATAACCTTAAAGTGATAACTCTGGAATTTCAATCCTCAGGACCTAAAAGAGCCAATGCTGAAAACCCTAGCACCAAAACTGAGAGAAAACTATTTGACCCACTTCTTCTACTGTAGTGGGAGAGCATGGAGGACTCTGACTCTTACCTTCAAAATCCCTCACCACTTCCACATGGGGGAGGGAACACTCAGACTGAGGAAGGGTGTTGGCAGTTTGAAGTCTGATCATTCAAACCTTTCTTCCCGCTTTGCGGGTCCTTCAGAAGTCATTATTACTCAACCTAAACCTACATTCTCTGCTTTGTGTACAGGAGTTGTTGTTACAGGGATGAGCATACCACACAAGGCATCTTACTGTTAGTGCCACCACATTAAGGATCTCAAAGGAAATGCAAATCTTCCTGAAAGGGATGAGATGACAGGTACAAACACAGAGCACACCCGTCTTGCAATTTAACAAGTTTTACGTTTGTCTTAGCTATTTTTTCCCAAGAAAGTTTGTATAGGTCACTATTCTATTGCTGTAAGCTGAGTTTATCAGGGGTTTACCGTTTCAGAGGGTCAGAGTTACATCATGACAGGGAGCATGAGCCCATAGGACCGTTCTCATTCAAGTCTGTTTTACTCTCATTCTCTTTTAACTCTACAGACCAAACAAAAATTACCTACAAGGCTGCTGCAACAGAAGATGCTATTCCAGCAGCTTTGGAAAAAGGTACCCACAACGGGTCTATTCCTCCTACACAACCTAGCCCTTCCCCTAATGGCCTGAATTCTGGTCAGTCAGATGGCAAATTAGAATGTGAAAATTTAGAAGCAGCAAGAAAAGGAACACCAAGTTTGCCGGATTGTTTGTCTAGCACTTCCAGCAAACCTTCATCAGCAGAACCATGAAGCCATGAAGGGCATCTATCCAGGAACTGTCTTCATCCATGCCGGACATTGTTTCAATTTCCTATTTGTTTAAAAGGTAAACAAGAACTAGAGAAAGTGGTTCCTGCCTATAATACCAATGCTCAGGAACTCAAAGTCAACCTTAAGTACATAGCAAAACTGTCCCAAGAAACCAAAACCACTTTTCAGTAGCTATGAACTCTATGAAGGCTGAACGAAACAGCTGCATCTGATAAACACTGATGTCACTATTTCTAAACTTTCCAGTAAGCAGGTGTTTTCTTCATTAAACATCCACAACCTGCTTCATGTTGTAACTCAAAAGGAAATAAACTACAACTTGTAGTTCTAACTCACCAAATGATCTTAATTCTTTCTTTGCTACATGACTTAAGTTCAATTATAATCAATACCAAGTAGACAGAGAGGGACAAAAGCAATTTTAAAAAGGACAAACCTGCCACCCAGTACACTAAAACAAAAGGTACCAGAAACACAAGAAAGCAAGAAAAATTCTTTAAAAAAAACAGGAATAAGCCAACACAAAACTACATTCTATCAGTTTAGTCAGTGACAGCAAACACTCCAAAAACCTTGAGGGAACTGTACAGAAAATGAAATCTAAACATTTTTCACTTTTTACTCAGACAATAAAAATCACAGATGAATAAACTACCCACTGCATACACAGTTAAACATGGTAAACTACTTTTTGTATTTCCCATCACTGACAGTGTGCAACTGAAGCCACATCGGGGCATTTGTTTGGCAGATTTGCAGGATTAACAACAAGCACAAGAATGACTGACCAGGTTCACCTTTGCATGTTTCTTCAAATGACCTGAGGCTTCAAATTATCTTTAGAAATAAGTGAAAACAAAAAACTAGTTCTAAAACATCCTTTTATTAAGTCTATCAAGGCTGTGGTGGCACACTTGAAATCATAGCACTAAGGAGGTGGCATCAGCAGTGGCAGGTGTAGGAGTAAGGCCAGCTTAGTCTATATAATACATAGCAGAAGCCAGACCATCCAGGACCAGACACAGACTCTTGTCTCAAAAGAATCTCACTGTTTTTAACTTCTCAAATCTTAGGTCTTAGTACTCTAAAACTTCAATCTGACAGTTCCCTTAGTATACTAGAGAGGATCCCCATAAAAGCACAGGTGAGATAGCTGGTAAAAAGAGAATGCCAGGTTCTGCCAGTGTTAACAGTTCCCTCAAGTAAACAAATAGACCACTACTCCTACATCTAGCCTGTTAAAGATCAGCTACAGTTCATGAGTGAGAAGATTCACTGGAACCTTCTACTGAGCTCTCCCCAGAACTCCCAAATGCCAGCTCTTCCTAACTCCCACTTTGAGGAAGCAATGAGCCTTTTTATACTTTCTACCCGAAGTGAGCATGCCTGTCTAGTCCTGAAATACAGAATCAGAAATCCTGGATCCTTAATTGGTCCTTTGAAAAGCCCCCCTAGGTTTGCTGTAATAGTTTTGAGGAGCTGGGAGGCCGTGGTGCACGCCTTTAATTCCAGCACTTGGGAGGCAGAGACAGGCAGATTTCTGAGTTCGAGGCCAGACTGGTCTAGAGTGAGTTCCAGAACAGCCAGGGCTATACAGAGAAACCCTGTCTTGAAAAACCAAAAAAAAAAAAGTTGAGGATTACTCAACACCAAGCACTCGGATATTAAGATGTTCCGCTATCCAATACTTACTCAGTCCGCACCTGGCAACATACACGCACACACACCCCTTTATAAAAACCTAAATAAAACATAGCATGTAAAGACCCCTTAAGCTTTCAGTCACTGAGAAATTACACTATGACCATCCCAATTGTGTTACACCTGACAAGAGAACTTGCCCTGGATCTTATGTGTTTACCAAAGCCTGCCCTTTCTGTTTAGGGTAAGTAACCTGACGGCAATTCAAGTCAGGCAGCAACAGGAAAAGTATGGAAGGAATACAAGGGAACTGTCACTCAACTTAGTTGTCAGTTTTCATCCAGACTCCTTCACTAGCTTCAAACAGCAAAAAAATACTTGTATAAGCTCATACCACAGCACTCCAGGGTTCTGTGCTACATGTGTAGTTTTAAACTTAAAATACACAGAATGTGAGGGAACAATACAGGACTTCTTGAGAGAAACAGACCAAAAGCAGTTTTATAATACTTAGTACTTTATTATCAACAAACAGCTGCTTTATCTACAGCTGTTAATGGGTGAGAAGACACCCTTGACCCTAACAAAACTCATATTAAGCCTTTATATACAAGCAAATTTAGAGCTCTTTTAAAGTGTCCAAAACTATTCATTAGTTTAATTGAGTAATTAAACTAATCAAGTCAACATATCTGAACAATGAACTAAAATATTCAAAAGTTTTTCTAGTACAAAAAATTAAATGCTTTAGTTATAAAAGAGCTCTATCAATATACACAAACTATATACTTCAGACAGTCACAAAAGTGTGAGCAGAAGGCTTATCAAAAGACATTTAATACAATTAGTTTTCGACAACCCCTTGGTGGTCCACATCTACAAAGAAATCCAGCCCAACCCCCTCAAATCCCACCCCACAGAAAAGCACATACTTACCAGAATTTTTAGCAAGTATGGTTTGGGAATTTGTTTTGTTTTTTTAAAAAAAGGCCCCCAGGGCAAGTTATTTACAGTTTAATTGCCACTGTCAACTGATCTGGACCTGGACCGGGACCGGGACCTCTGGCGATCCACAGATGCTGGAGATTTAGATCTACTCGAAGAACCACGTTTCTGGCTCTTCTCAGGCACAGGAGACCTACTACCAGAACGGGACTTGCTCCGGCTCCGGCTCCGGCTCCTTGATCGGCTGTAAGACTTGCTCCTTCGTGAACGGGATCGGCTACGGGACCTAGAGGAACTCCTGGTCCGAGATCGTGACCTGCTTCTTGACCTGCTATGAAAAATGGGGAGGAAAGAGAGAGAAAACAAATTAACCTGTATGACAGGGCTCTAAAAGCCAGCAAGCAAAACTTTTAGCTTAAAAATATCAAGGAAAGAGTACCTGTGCCTTTTGCTGCCTTCAATTAATTTGATTTTTCTCCCGTTAATTTCCTTTCCAGAAAGTTTCTCAATAGCATTCTTTAAGTCACCGTAAGAGGCAAACTCAACTACCCTAAAATGGGGGGAAAAATCCCTTTAAAGGTTATATACCCAACAGCCTTGTAGACAGATCAAGATAAGCCTAAGTTTACTCCCTGCTGTTACTACTGTTTTATGTTATTTCTGATATTTACAGCACAGCAAGGTTTTAGGCAGTCAACTCTGTGGGGTGTCCTATGTACAGTAGGGCAGGTGCCTATTAAATACCAGTATTATCAGCAGCCCCTTATAGAACCTCTCCTCCCCAATTGCCAAAATCAAGCACATGCCAATTTTAGATCCTAGTAACACACAACAGAATTCCCGAGGTAATTAGTTAAAGGGCTCACTACTCCAGGGCATACTCACCCTTCATTTAGTTTAGGTCGATGTGCATCCGCAAAGGTTACTTCCCCAGCTTGTCTCATGAAATCTTTGAGATCCTTAACACAAGACAATTACGTTAAGGAGAGAAAGGGAAAAGTGGCACACAAACAACCACATGGTATAAACAAGACTACTGGAAGAGAAGTTGTTAGATAAAGTACAAACATGGCATATACCACACTTGTATTCTATCAGAATTCAAAAATTATGCCAGGGCACGAAATAAGCAAATAGCATATTGCTCTTAAGCAAAATGCTAGAGGAAATTCCAATTTTTAATGTTATAGTATTAGTCTAACTGAGCTCAGTACAAAAAGGGGGAAAAAACAAACAAAAAAACAAAACAAACAACAAAAAAAACCAAAAAGGAACAGTACATCCTTTAAAGACTAGTTTTATATTCTAAAAAAGGAAAACAAAAATAAATAAATAAAACAACATTTACAAAGACACCAGTTATTTTGTGCCCCATATGTCATTAAAAAAATTTACTTTACCTTTATTAACATTTCCCTAGGCTAGTCAAGCAGCAAACCATTAAGCGGTCGGAGAAACCTTCATGACATAGGCCCGACTGGCTCTTCGCCACCCACTTGAAGGATACTACCCAATCGATGGAAGCCTTTAATCGCACAGCCCTCCCTATTAGCAGACTACTGGCGATGCAGACATGTTTTACTCTTGTGCAGTTACCAAGGACCACTTTACTGCGATCAGGATTCCAACGACCAACTAATTTCGTATCTTTCAACTCTTTCGACCAGGACCTCTTATTCGGAAGCGTTACAGGAAGACAGCTCTCAACTTAGGGATCAGATCACGTTATCAACGTTCTGGGATCGCTGCAACCCGGCACTTCAAGTAAGTGCCCCGATTACGTCTAGACCGGCAAACACAGATCTAGAGGTGGCCAACTGATCACTGTAGGAGCTGACTGGCAAAGTCAACCAGGCCCAACCAAGAGTGACCAAGACAACGATTAGGATAACCCACAGGCACTCCTCGTCATAAGGCCAACGACACAGATAGGCTGGCAAATAAAGGGTTTAATATTTGGTTAAAATTGATTTTAAAAAACATGAAAAAAAATAACCTCAAAACATTTACATTTGATCACTAATATTAAAATCTGAAACATCCCCCAGTTACATTTAACTAAAGTTTAAAATTATAGTTCAATTAAATCCATTAATTTAAGATAAAACATTTAATAAGATATATATTAATAAAACATTAACTACCCATTAACATTTTTAAATGCCACATTAAAATATCTTAAAACTGTATTTCAACAAACCTGCCAGCTGACTCTTGAGGATAAATTCTCAACTATAAGTCGATTTTCTGTTCTTACAGGTGGGGCATTTCTGAAAGAAAAAAATAGGCATTCAATGTCAGATGCTATGTCACAATGTCAAATGCTATGTGACAAGTTTAAGCCAAGATAGTGATCCAGTGACTTCCATCAAGTTTCTGGGTTCTCAGCATGTGGACTAACTATAACTAGACTTACCTAGTCTGAGAACCACTTAATGCTAATGGATCTTATCCTAAACCCTAACAGCCAAACCACATACATACCGTCTGTCATTTCGAGGTCTGCGACTGCTAAAACGGTCGGAGTATCGTCCTCTACCTCTTCCTCCTCGAGACCGAGCCCGAGCGTGTTCAATAGTAACCCTATGAAGAGGAGAAAAACGCATTAACACACATTTACACTACACACAGGAGCACTTACAGTCTGCTCTACTTCCTGGGAGAACTAGTTACAAACCAATCATGCTTACCTTTCACTGCACAGTTCCTTCCCATCAAGTTCATAAACAGCATCATCCGCGTCCCGTGGGTCCTCAAACTCCTACAGCACAGTAACAAGACACTTAGCAGAGCTTTGGGACATGCATTCTACAGCATATTAACATCCTGGAAAAGTGTTTGGATAAGATATACCTTAAAGTCAGATACAAATAAGCCTAATCTAGGGGTGGCTGGGAACCAACTCCAGCCAGCAGTTACTTTAAATTCTTAATAGAATCCACTGCCTCTTGGCCACTTCTAACATCTTTCTCAAGAAAAAAAAACAAAACCCTTCACATGGACTCAGTGAGTTTAAAAATAATTGCGCACCACCAAAGTTCTACCCACTTTGGTTTTGTTTTGATTGTTTGAGACAGGGTTTCTTTATGGATTGGACTGTCTCTGCCTCCCGAGCCACCCCCCCCCCCAGTAAAGGCCTGTGCTGCCGCCACCAGGTTACCTACTTCTCAACAGATAATTCACTCAGCTTGAAGTACTTACCACAAAACCAAAACCTCTTTTCAAATCAATATCTCTGATTCGTCCGTAACCCTTGAAGAATCTTTCCACATCTTTCTCCCTCGCTGCTGGATTTAGTCTCCCAATGAATACTCGACAGCCACTCATGATGCCCGGCTAGTGTTTCCTGTTAGGCAGTAATTCAATCAAGACCATATCAATGAATGGCAGAGGGGGAAACGTTCTGTCAGGCAGTCAAGCAGAGCCTAAAAACGCCTACCAACTCTAACAAGGTCGCCATGTACGCTTTAAGTAGCTCAGGACCCCCCCCCATTCAAGTTTCAAGTTAAAACTCAACTCCCAAAACGACCCCTCCCTGGTTCCACACCGCAGCCAACCGCAACGCCCACTTGCCACTTTTCTAGACTGCGCAGCCGCGCTCGTCCCCGGCTCCCGGGCCCCCTCCCATCTGCCGCAGTTAAAGAATGGCCGAGAAATGCAGGCGAAGCCGACCCCGCCCTCCGCAAGGCCTTGTCCAATAGCAGCCGGCCGCGCCCGCGTCGCGCCCTCCCCGCGCGTCACAAGCCGGAATCTCGCGACGCCACAACCGAGCATGCGCAGTTGGCGACGGGCGCGTTCGCAGCACAAAATGGCGACGGCCGAGTCTGCGGCGGGGGAGGAGCAAGCGAGCCGAGCCCCGTCCTCAGCAGCGGGCAAGCCGGGCAAGGAGCGCCGCGCCTGCAGGCCAACAGGGGACCCTAGCGGCTCCGGGCAAGGCCGGTTTCCGGCGTACAGGCATACGAGGCCGGATAAGAACCACCTAAGGGTGGCAGCGAGGGGCGCGCTGCTTCCCTTTACAAACGCCCTCCCCCACGCCCGCCCTCCGCCTTGTTTCCCCTCAAGCAACACCAAAAGGGAGACGTGCCCCAGCGCCCACCTCAATCAACTGCGCTCTCTTAGACGCCGTCCTCCGCAAAGAGCGAAGCCCCGGCCACTCGCGACCCGAGCGGCCATGAAGAAGCCTCGATCCGAGAAGCCTTGCCCTCAAAGCGAGCCACTCACCTACCGGACAGGGTCTTTGACGGCTGAGACCTGGAGAGGTCCGGAGTCTGCGACGGAGCTGTCTGCCTCCCTACACACACGAACTCAACTCCTCTACGTCTCTCCACAACTGACGCACTTAGCAGCTCGGACGTTGCACAAAATGGAAGGAGCGTCCTTGCGTCACTTCCAGGGCGGCTCCAGAAGCTCGGGTGCCGCCCAGTTGGAGCCAAGAACGGAAGTTTCCGCGGAGCCGGAAGTCCTAGTGGGGCGGGGTTTACTTACGGCGACTCCCTTGCGAAAGCAGTGGGTGGTCTGTGGGTAGTCGGGGGTGTTGGTTAGAAACGTTCCCTCGGTCCGCACATGACACACCTTGACACATCTTTAAATACGAAAAGATGTATCCAAAGCCTTTCTTAGCTCTCTCGAAGATCAGCAAGTAAAAGAAGCCCAGGCTTTTCAGAAACATCTGTTTCTTTTAAAAATTCATTTGCATAGTCTGTCTCACTAAGCAGCCCTGGCTAGCCTTGAACTCAGAGATCCACCTGTCCCCTCCTTCAGTGTGATAGAATTACTGGCCTGATCACCAAGGTCCGGTTTTTTTTTTTGGTCCTCTTCTGCAAATTGTTCTTACCAATGTGCTTCATGACCAGAGGGTTCTATGAGACGCAAGTGAATTCATCTTTAAGCGCTGTAACTTTCGTTTTGATCAGCCTAAGGAACTGAATTGTTTTCGGCTAATGGATTTTACGTGATGAAATTGAGACTGTGTAAAAACGTTCCCGTATCAAATCCCTAGGGCCAATCTTGGGCTCAGCTAGCTGGAAAAGAATTCAAGTTGTTTCTAAATCCAACTGGCCATTGTCCATTCCTTTCTGTCCAGGTCTCAGCACAGTTAAGGTGGACGGTGGTGGCATCTGCCTTTAATCCCAGCACCCCGGAGCCCGAGGCAGGAGTATCTCTGTGAGTTCCAGGCCAGCCTGATCTACAAAGTCCATGACAGCTAGGGAAACCTTGTCTCGAAGAACCAAAAAAAAAAGTCGGTCGACAGTTATTCAGAAATAGAATGTGTGCTTCCAGCATGAATGTAATACACAGCCCTCCACATCCATAACTCTATCCAGCCTTCCCCGATGAGGTGGGGAGGTCTAGAATCGTTGAGAATAAAGACTGGTGAAAAAACTACTTCTCTTTAATGTTTTTATCTGTAACCCAAAGCATCATCTCGATTTTAAGATGTACCTAGAAGAGGGTCACACATTTTCAGCTAGGGTCACAAAGACATGAATTGGTAGCTCAGGAAGAAGAGCGACCCTGGCTCTAACCTTATTCACATGGGATAAGCTTGTCTATTCAGTTAACTATGCAAATAAAAACAGCATTGATGGGTCCATTAAAAAAACACATAGTTATCTTTGGTGTGAGGAATTAAAGATGGATTTAAAACAATATATATTTGCTAGGGAAAAATTTTAAAAGCTCACTAGAGAGAGCTTAGGAGTTTAAGAGGGATGCTGAATTAGGACAAGAGTTTGAATCCCAGCGCCTACTTAAGTGTCAAGTCAACATGGCAGCCCACCTGAAACCCCAGCATGCTGTCCCAGGAACAAGCTGGCTAGCTGAACTAGCAGAATCAATGGCTTCTGAGATCAAGTGAAAGACCTAGTATATAAGATGGAGAGTGACTGAGAAAGATAAAAAACCTTAACCTCTGTCCCCCCACTCACACACTTGATTCCACACACGTAAGAAGACATACATGTCCACACTGTACACTAAAAAAACTTTTGTATCTCAGAAATGCCTAGGGGAAGAGGGGATAACTATTTATATACCTGCTTTTGGATAAATATTTTTCCCCATGTCATTCTTTAGGTTCGAGAGCTTCCTTTCCAAAGACATTCAAACAAATAACATATATTTAGTAGAGGAAAAGAGATGCAGAGATCACAGATTAAGAGAACATTTATTGTCCATCACAGACCTGCCAGCTGCCTTTCTCTCCCCAAAAATTAGGTCACGCCCTCCCTGAAGCTGTAAGGACTGGATAAGAAAGCTTATGGTAGCCAAGCATGATGGATAGGCATGTTTTTCATCCCAGTGTTTGAGAGCAGAGGGAGGAGGTGGCCTGCTCTATGTATGAGTCAGCCAGAGCTACACAGTGAAACCCTGTCTAGGAGAGAGAGAGAAAGAGAGAGAGAGAGAGAGAGAGAGAGAGAGAGAGAGAGAGAGAGAGAGAGA
>NW_021604585.1:10229347-10263789 GCF_004785775.1 Grammomys surdaster | reverse complement strand
AGAGAGAGAGAGAGAGAGAGAGAGAGAGAGAGAGAGAGAGAGAGAGATATTCTGACTTAGATTCACCCTATTAAATACTCATATTTTTTATTAAAAATGCCTACATGATATTTAAAATACCAATGTCTAGCCGGGCGGTGGTGGCGCACGCCTTTAATCCCAGCACTTGGGAGGCAGAGGCAGGCGGATTTCTGAGTTTGAGACCAGCCTGGTCTACAGAGTGAGTTCCAGGACAACCAGGGCTACACAGAGAAACCCTTCTCAAAAAACCAAAAAAGAAAAAAAAAATACCAATGTCTAGAGTCACACAATATAGACATTTCATTTCTGTCAACTGCAGACAACATTGATGGTAGCCCTCTATGATTATGGTAAAACTGTTTTCTCCGGGTTGGACATTCCCATCTTGAATCAGAGCAGCTGTTGATCACCCGCAAGGAGCCTCTCAGAATCAGGTCTATTTGCATTCCTGCAGGGAAGACTGAGGAAAGCTCGCGTAGGCCCTCTCTGACACTGCCTTAGTAGTGAATGATTACTGGGAAGAGGGCTTTCTGGCATTGTAGGTTGCCTTTGACTCACCCATGGCCCTGTAAGTAACCCCAGCAAGCTCAGTGGTTCACCAAGCTGGAGCTCAGTGGGCTCCTTTTTTTGTCTACCAACGTCTTCTCTCCTAGGTAACAAGATTTTCTTTTTCTTGCCCCAGGAAACATCACACAAAGAAGCTGAAAATTCCTATTGCCTAATGACAACGTGGCCAGGACAGCATCTCAGCATAATGCGTTCCTCACGTGTTTGTGGTAGTGGTCTCCGGTGTAAACAAGGCTGCCCTTCAGCTAGTCATAGAGAACACACAGTACTGTACAGTATATAGTACTTGATAATTAAAATAAATGACTGTATATTTACTATGATTGTTTTAGAGTGTAATTTTTTAAAGATATTTTACTGTGTGTCTTTCTACTGTTTGCTTCCTATTAATGTAATAAAACACTAACCAAAACCAACCTGGGAAGGAAAGGGTTTATTACAGTTCACAGTCCATGATGAAAAGAAGTCAAGGTTGGAACTGAAGCAGAGACCATTTCTCTTCTGGGAAAACTTGTGTCTGTAAGTTAAAGTTGTAATAATTCACACACAAGAAATTTGAAAATACTTAGGAGTTTAGAGCATACTTCTCAGTCATAATGGAAGTCGTTTGGAAAATATTCAGAGAATAGTGGAATAATCCAATGTTGGCCTCCAGTTCTACACTGGCTAGCTCTCGAGACCTTGCTCAGTCTTCTTTCTTAAATAACCCAGAACCACCTGGGGGTGTGGGGGGGAGGTGTCCCTGCCTACAGTGGGGCTAGGCCCTTCATATCAACTATTAATTAACATAACAATACCCCACAGACTTGCCTACAGCCCAATATGATGGCGAAACACCTTCTCAGTTAAGGTTCCCTCTTCCCAAATGAATCTAGTTTTTGTCAAGAGGACAAAAACTAACCAGCACGCTGTGTGACTGCATGCCCTGCATGCTGTGTAACTGCATGCCATGCCACACTGCAGCAGCCCACACATCTGTTCTTCCATCTGGGTTCGTGTAAGAACACTCACTGGTGTTCACACAGTGGCCAAACCACCAGGATGCGGTTCTCATATGGTGTCACTCTTGCTCTGTTTATAGCATCCTGCCACCTGGATCCCTCCTGACAGAAGTGTTGAGTTAAATGGTCTGATGAGGGGCACAGTTTGTTAGAAAGGGCTTGGAGAACTGTTACACTCAGACAGCATGTAATCTAACCTCATCTTCTGGCTCTGTCTTGTCTCCTCACTCAGGCTTGTTTGACTCCCAGTTAAGACAGTCATAGGAAACAACTTTAACACTAGGGGGAAAAAAACCCAAAAACTTCTGTTCATGGTGCCTAAGTACTTCCTTCCCAACCCTCTTGATACTGGTAGCTGCCAACTCTTAAGCCATTATGCAAAAACACCATGCTAAGGACATTACAGTCTCAGGACCTCCTGTCTTCCACAGAAGTGTTCTAAGATGTTTGAGAGTAGAAAATAATCTTTCTGCCCAACTATCCCTATTCCTGATTTCCCTGATTTCCTAGGCCCCAGCACAAAAGCAGCAACAGGACACCACATGAGCTGTGCACTAAAGGGGCCCCAGGGATCCAAACAGAAACCGGCACTGACAAATTTTCAGTGTCCTTATCAATAAAGCCAGATAAGTCTGAGTGGTAGCAGAAATTCAGATAAGCAAAGCCTCTCTAAAGGACTGAAACTGAGGGAGAAAGACCGCAGACTCTACAGAGAGAGGGAGAACAGAGGTTAGCATTAAGGAGTCTGAAAATAACCTTCTTAGCAGGCAAGGTGGCAAATACCTTTAATCCCAGCACTCAGTAGGCAGAGGCAGGTGGATCTCTGAGTTGGAGGCCAACCTGTTCTATAGAGAGAGTCCCAAGACAGTCAGGGCTAC
Source organism: Grammomys surdaster (assembly GCF_004785775.1). Taxonomy (NCBI): domain Eukaryota; kingdom Metazoa; phylum Chordata; class Mammalia; order Rodentia; family Muridae; genus Grammomys; species Grammomys surdaster. The sequence goes on along the minus strand of NW_021604585.1, from coordinate 10,261,322 downwards.
ACAGAGAAACATTGTCTCAGAAAAAAAAATAAACATAAAATAAGAGATAGATAGATAAATAAAGAAAAAGAAAAAGAAACATCTTTTTTTTCTTTTTTGATTATTTGTTTTTCGAGACAGGGTTTCTCTGTGTAGCTCTGGCTGTCCTGGAATTCATTCTGTAGACTAGGCTGGCCTCAAACTCAGAAATCCGCCTGCCTCTGCCTCCCAAGTGCTGGGATTAAAGGCGTGAGCCACCACTGCCCGGCAAGAAACATCTTCTTAAGCAGAGATAGACAGCAGCAATTGCAACTAATTCAGAAGTTGTTGACAAAACTCAAATTCTTTGCAGAGCCATGGATTGTGTTTGGTGTCAATTTTTGCTGTGAATCAAGGTCATTTGATTGATTGGCTGATTGAAGAACAGGGTCTCATGTATCCCAGGATAGCCTGACACTCACTGTTTCAAGGATAACCTGAGTTTCTTGACATTTTGGTTGTGAGCCTAGTCTTTAAAGACTGAGCCATCTCTTCAGTCTGTCCTAGAATTCATAATTCTCCTGCCTCTACCTCCTGAGTGCTGAGTTTACAGGCATAGGTCCCCAGACTTGGTTTATCCCAAGGGATCAGAGCCAGGACTTCCAGCCTGCTAAGCAGATTATCAAATGAGCTACACTACCACCCCAACACCAGTTTCAATTCTTGCTTTAGCTTCTCCTTCTGTCCCACATTTTACTCTCATTTAAAAGAGTCATTTCAGGCTAGAGAGATGACTTGGGAGTTAGAACACCGGCTGTTCTTCCAGAGGTCCTGAGTTCAATTCCCAGCAACCACATGGTGGCTCACAACCATCCGTAATGGGATCTGATGCCCTCTTCTGGTGTGTCTGAAGACAGCTACAGTGTACTTATATACATAAAATAATTTTAAGAAAAAAAGAGTCATTTCGACACATACCAAATACAGATTACCTTTCCAGAAGAACCAGACTCTGGAATCTCTAACTCTTAGGCCAGCAGGGTTAACTGCCACCTGATTAGCTGTCAAGACTTCAGTTTGCATTGTCCAGTTTACTCCTGGATTATTCACATTCCAACATAGAGTGAAACCTAATTCTAGACTCACTCAGAATATTTGTGCATTTCACCTCAGTCCTTGCTGGCCATTCTTTTCTTCCACAAGGGCCTTTCTGTAAGCTACCTGAGTGTCTCCACTATGTCATAGCTGGCTGTCCACAGAGGGTGTCTTCTAGGAGACAGCGCATCTCAGATAGAAACTACAGTGACTGTATTCTAATTTCAGGAACACTGTCCTCATGCACCGTAACTCAGTCTATTCCTTTCCCTGGGGCACGGACACTGTGGATTCAAACAACAAACAAGCAGTTCTGGAGGCTACAAGCCATCTTCCTTCTCTCCACGTCTGTCTTTGTGTCTAAATTTCTCTCCCCTTTAAAAAGGATGCCAGTCTTGTTGGAACAGGGTCCACCCCTTCATTAGAGCTCAATTGCCTCTGTTCTAATGACCTTATTTCTAAATAAGGTCACATTCTGTGGTCCTAGAGGCTAGGATTTCAGCACCTATTTTGTGAGAACACAATTCAGGGCGTAACTCATAGCTTCTACTGTATACCGATCACACAGCTCAGTCCCAGTTCAACATTGGAGGGTAAAACACAGGCAGCAAAAACCAGGAAATGGGGTGATCAGCAGACACCTTGGAAAGTAGCCAGCACAGTGCTTCCGACTTTGCTGCAAAAAGGGAAATAGGCTGCCCAGAAATTCTTGTTTCTTCCTGCTGCTCGACTGCCTTAAATAGTTTGATATCCTCCCAAGGAACAAGGGGACTTTGTTTTTTTTTTTTATGTATAGAAAGAATTTATGAAACTAAGTTCTCTAGATTCAGCCTCCACTATGCTGGAATTACAGGTGCATACTACTGAACTCAACTCTTGAGACTTCTCTTCTGTTTTATTTTATTGCTGCTTTTAAAAATAATTTTATTTTAGTATGCTTGGGTGTAGTGTGTGTGGTGTGTGTGTGTATGTGTGTGTGGTATGAGTGGTGTGTGCTGGGTGTGTGTGTGGTGTATGTACTGTGTATATGTGTGTATGTGGGGGGGGTGAGTGGTATGTTCCGTGTGTGTATGTGTGTGTGTGTGTGGTGTATGGTGTGGTGTGTGTGGTGTGTGTATGTGTGTGTATGTGTGTGGGGTGGGGAGTGTGTGAGTGTGTGTGTGTGTGTGTGTGTGTGTGTATGAGTGATGTGTGCTGGGTGTGTGTGGTGTATGTCCTGTGTATATGTGTGTATGGGGTGTGTGTGAGTGGTATGTACCCTGTGTGTGTGGTGTATGGTGTGGTGTGTGTGTTATGAGTGGTGTGTGTGGTGTGTATGGCGTGTATATGTGTGCATATGTGTGAGGAGTGGGGAGTGTGTGAGTGTGTGTGTGTGTGTGTGTAAGCATGCACATGCCATAGCATACATGTGGAGATCAAAGGACAACTTTCGGACTTGGTTTTCTTCCTTCCACTGTGGGTCCCAGAATCAAACTCAGCTTGTCAGACTTACGTGGCGAGCATTTTTACAAGCTGAGTCATCTCTAGCCTCTTATTTGAAACAGGCTCTCACAGAGCCCGGACTCCATTCAAACTTGCCCCATAGTAAAGGATCGCCATGGGCTAACTCTCCTCCCTCTGCTTCCCAGGGCAGGGACTTGCAGACATGCACTGCCGGGCGGAACTAAGACTTTGATTCTTGGCACACACCTGACTGTTTTTATCTTCAGTCCTGCCCTGTCCACAACCACTTTAATCCTGAACTTTCAAATATGCCTAGCTTACATTTTAGAGCTTAAAATAATAAACCCCCTCTTAACTCATGAAGCTGCCCCAATACTATTTCCCAGGCACCACGGCAGTCCCTTGGCCCTCACTCGCCAGCTCTCAATCGTCCCCACCTTCCCACGGAAACTGGTCTCAAAGTTCACCTTCAACCTAATTGCAAAATCCAACGGCCTCTTCATAACCATTATCCTATTTCATTAAAACTGTGATTCATCTTATTATGGGATGGCATAGTGCTCACAGCATTAGACTAATTAGCCTACTATGGCCTTTACCCTACTCTCTCACACCAGTTAATACCCTCCCCTGAAAGAAAAGTTGAAACCAGAGCACAGAGATGAAACTCAAGCCTTTAATTCCAGCCTTTGGGAAGCAGAGGCAGGCAAATCTGAGTTCTAGGCCAGCCTGATCTACAGAAAAAGTTCCAGGACAGTCAGGGCTACACAGAGAACCCTGTGTCAAACCACACTCCCCACTCCATCACCACCCCCTCCCCCCGCCAAAAAAAAGAAAAAAAAAAAGAAAAAGAAGAGTTGAAACCAACGTTCAGAGTCACACAGCTGGCAAATGCTGGAACCTTGAGTGAAGCCAGCCCTGTGGTTCTGAGACATTTTCTCAAGGACTTACTCCAGGGGTGTCAAAGCCCTTGCAGCAGGGGCTGGAGGCATGACTTACTGGTTAAGAGCACTCATTGGCTGCTCTTTTAGGTGACTGAGGACTCAGGATCCTAAGTCAAACCTTGACACTCACATGGGGTTAACAGTAGGCTGTAACTCCTCCTTGGGCACTATGAATGTGGAACACAGATATGCAGTCAGGTAAAACACCCAGACACACAAGCTTTAAAAATCTTAAAATATGAAACAAAACCTTAAAGTGAGCTGGACGTGGAAGGGCTGAAGAGATAATCCAGAAGTTGCTTACTCCTCTTGCGGAGGATCCTAGCTTGGTTCCTACCACCCCAGTTGGGTGATTCACACCAGCATGAGGAATCTGATATCTTCTTCTAGTCTCCACAACACACACACACACACACACACACACACACACACACACACACGGAAAGAGAGAGAGAGAAAGGAGAGTCATATTAAAACATTTTTGCTGGGTGGTGGTGACACACACCTTTAATCACAGCACTTGGGAAGCAGAGGCAGGAGGATCTCTGTGAGTTCAAAGCCAGCCTGGTTCTATTGTATGAGTTGCAGGACAGCCAGGGCTGCACAGAGAAGGGGGAGAGGTGTGGGTTAGAGAGATGGCTCAGCAGTTAAGAGCACTGGCTGCTCTTCCAGAAGATCCTGGTTCAGTTCCCACATGGCAGCTCACAGCTGTCTGTAACTTTCATTCCAAGGATCCAACACTCACAAACAAATATATGTATACAGGCCAAACACCAATGTACATAAAAATAAAAATTCTTAAAACGATCATTCCTAAAAAAACCCAAACAAACACAAAAATTTATAGCATTTTCAAGATGAGAACATTGTTAGGGTTCAAACCTGGGACAAATGGCCTATTTAAAATATCAAAGCAGAACTGTCCACCAAGTTCTCCCAGCATACCCTTCACTCCCTACCTGTTGCTAGGCCCAAATGGCAGGCATACCCCGCCCCTTCCCTAAATTTCTCTGGCCCTGGGGCTGGGTTGCCCTTCTCCCAGCTTCCTTTCCCTGTGTAATCCTACCATTTTGGTTACCTGGTCCATTTCATCTACTCTCTTTTGAGTCTCCTGGCTGCTTCACCTGATTCCCCTTTCTCCCTTCTCCTCAGGTGGCTCATGTCCACTCTGAACTCTCCCAGATGCCCCTGCCTCTGGCAATGCTCTCTCTGAAGATTGTATCTAGAGTATATCTAGAATAAACTCTCTCCTCCACCATACCCAGGAGCAGTCATGTCTTACCTCTCTTAACTCTTTTTCTCATTCAAACAGTCTACAACACTGGCATGTTTCCGCAGTCTTCGTCTGTGTGTTCTAACAGTATGACTTGTAAGGTACAAACGAACTCAGCGTTAGTGGTCACGAATAAAGATCAGAGCATAGTAAGTGGTATAGAAAGCATTACAGATGGCATCCCTAGGTAGATCACACTAGGAGAAGCAACTGAGCCAAGTTAGCTAACAGCAGAAGGGGTCGGATGTGTGTGAGCTGCTGGTTCCGGTACAACTCTTGCTATTGCAAACTCTGACAACATTAAAGAGTAGATCTAAGATTTTAGGAATGTTCTGGACCTTCCTAAATACTGATTTCCTTGTGTGAAAAGTAGGTCAATACAGCACTTTAAAACCCTGTTAAGAGAACACGTGACAGAATGCAATGGGCCTGCCACACTCAGCACAATTCTGCCATAATAATTAACACAGGCAGCCCTGCAGAAAGGACAAAAGTCAGTGGTAGTTAAGTTGCTGTAATCAAGAGATACACAGGGCAGTGGCTAAAAGAACTTGGACGTTTCTTTCTTAGGCCCCGACTTCTCTGTAGGAGATATATATATATATGGAACTTTCTAAAAGCTGACCCACTCAGGAGATTTAAAAATTATAAAAAAGAAACAAGCCAAAACAGAAATGAAACCCAGATTGAGAAGAGACAAAAACTGAGACACGTAGAGGGAGAAAAGGAACCAGACAAGAAAGTTAGCTGAGATGACTCACTTCTGTACTCTGAGCACTTGGGAAAGGAAACAGGACGACCAGGAGTTCAAGGTCATTATCAGCTTCATAGCAAGTTCAAGGCCAGCCTGTGATAAGTGAGACTTAGAATAAACAGAAGAACAACAACAAAATCCCCTAGCTGAGAAGTGATTGGTGACCGATGGCTACTGTGTGAGCCCCTGAAGTGGTTCACACACTCTTGTAGATGGCCTTACGTACAGGCACATGCAGACAGCATAACTGGGGGGCTGGGCAAGAGGAAGAGAGCAAGTTATATATCTATATTTCTACACACACACACATATATATATAAAATCATACACATAATATATACATGTATATATGTATATCGAGAGAGGAGAGAGAGAGAGAGAGAGAGAGAGAGAGAGAGAGAGAGAGAGAGAACATATGATGTTGGGAAGAAAAACTAGTGTGGTGTCAGTAAAAAAAATTGGAGATCCGAGGGGAAGAAATTAGGACTGAGTTTGATCAAAACGTTTATGCATTATGAAATTCTCAGCAAAAATTGCTACATTTTATTGGGCATAAATTGTTTCTCATTGAAGCTGATTTTTAAATGGAAGTATAATGAAAATATCAAATTACAACTCAGACAAACCCATTGCCCTGTGCAGTAGGCAATACTATAGTTACTGCCCAGCCCCATGCCCCTTGGCAAGGTACTCACTTGTAAACTGTTCTTTCTATTCAAAGAGCCGTCCTCCAGTGATTCCCTCTAAACCTCCTCTGCCCTCCATGCTAATCAAAACCAGGGACTAATTAACTGCTGAATTAATCTTATCTTTGATATCAAGAAGGAAGCTTGAAAATATCAGTATCTTAAACTAATTCCTAGCAGGACCACTGTAGACCGGCTGTGGTGGTTTGAATATGCTTGGCCCAGGGAGTGGCTCTATTAGGAGGTGTGGCCTTGTTGGAAGAAGTGTGTCATTGTTGGGGTGGGCTTTGAGAGACCTTCCTCCTAGCTGCCTGAAAGTTAGTCTTCTGTTGCCTTTAGGTCAAGATGTAGAACTTTCAGCTCCTCCAGGGCCATGCCTGTCTGGACACTGCTGGCTGTGCCTCCTGCCATAATGATAATGGACTGATCCTCAACCTGTAAGACAGCCCCAGTTAAATGTTGACTTTATAAGACTTTCCTTGACCATGGTGTCTCTGTACAGTGATGGAAACTCTAACTAAGACACCTGGCAAGCCAGGCCCAGTTCTAAGTCATGGTTTTTCTCGTAGGGTTTTTAGGATTAGGGCAAACAGTACTTATCCATTGAAGAATACTTGTCATGGTATTGGTTAATAAATCAGAATATGCACTAATGGGGTACATTTACTCCAGAAGAAATGGCTGGGCCTGCTTGAGCATATGCAATCCCAGTAACAGGGAGGATTGGTGCAAGCTTAAAGCCAAACTTGGCAGCATAGAATGTACTATTAGGTCAGCCTGGGCTGTCTCAAAAACAAAAATAAGGCCCTAGAGAACTCAGTGGTTAAGAGCCCTTGCTTCTCTTACAGAGGACCTGAGTTCAAGACTCAGCACCGCTGAGATGTATGGTGTATATGATGACTCACACCTGTTTATAATTCTGATTCAAGGGTGTCCACCCTGTCTTCTAGACTCTGAGGGTACTGCATTCACATGGTGCATACATGTACATGCAGAAAAGGTATACACATAAAATTTTTAAAAACAGACAGAGAGAGTAAGGAAAATAGTCTCATGTAGGGCTGTCGGGATCCAGCCTCGACACAGGATCAGAGTTCTCAACGGGAAGCAGGGATAGCTGGAAGGCTCATAGTAAACAGACACAGGCAACTTCTCAGGTACAAACTGACAGGCAATTTTTCAAGGCTTAAAGTTCCTCTCTCTCTCTCTCTCTCTCTCTCTCTCTCTCTCTCTCTCTCTCTCTCTCTTTCTCTCTCTCTCTCTCAGCTTGAGGCTGCACACACTCTGCATTCTCCTGTGCACTCTGTTTTTCTCCTGTATGCTTTTCTTTTCTCGAACTCCCACACTCCTACATACCTCTGTGCGGTCCCGTTTCACTCACATACACCTCACACACACCACATGCACTCTCCTTTCACTCATTCACACACTCTCCATACACACCTCACATTCTCTCTTCACTCACTCTTCATATCCTCTCTCTCTCTCTCTCTCTCTCTCTCTCACACACACACACACACACACACACACAAACACACACACACACACACCACTCTTCTCCCCACACACACCTTATGTGTACCTCACTCTCACCTCACTCGGCACATTCTCTCCCGCCTTTTTTCTTGCCCCAGTCTTTTACTGATACTCCAAAAGCAGGTAGAAAAAAAGACATCGTATAATCATTGCAAATCAGATTCAAAAGAATGACCACATCCCACACAGAACCAAGAATTACAATTGTTCCCCAAAGTTTCAAGCTTCCCCCATTCCCAGGCCTGTGGCCAAAATAATAATAATTGCAAACATCGTTATTTGAACTTTAACTTTTGACTTATTATACTCCAGAGCTCAGAGCTCCAAGGTCAGCTACATGCATTTTCCTGTGAAGCTCTAATGATAAATGACATGGGCAAAGCTGCCAGGCAGTGGCCAGGAAGAGTCAAGTTAACCCTTAACTCAGCAGTTCCCTAGCTTTCTGCTTCTGCACATTAAACACACTGACTCTCCTAAGCGTCCCAGTGTTTTGACTTAGTTTAACTAATATACAATTTTATGTGTTCTATACTTGCTTATCTAGGAACTGCTCTCAAATGTGTGCAAAGCTTATTTCATAATTTCAATAACTTTTTCTTTTCTCGGGGTCCTTTTTTTTTTTTTTTTTCGAGACAAGGTTTCTCTGTGTAGTCCTGGCTGTCCTGGAACTCACTCTGTAGACCAGGCTGGCCTCGAACTCAGAAATCCGCCTGCCTCTGCCTCCCAAGTGCTGGGATTAAAGGCATGCGCCACCACTGCCCAGCTTCTACTTCATTTTCTAATAGTTTCTTCGAACTTCCTTTGCAAGTCAGACATTAATCTGGAACTACCATTGTGCAGTTATTACACTGTTTCCAAGATGAGAACACAGCATGTACTGGGACCATTAGGACTATGCTGTGCTATGCCCCTATGCCTTAATTTTTAAGTGTTTAAGAATCATTACATGAAGAAAAAAAGAATCATTACATGAAGGAACATCTAGTTTCACAGAATTCACCAGAGCAGAAGGAGAAAGAAATAGGAAAGTCAGATATAATAGAATAACTATGCACTCCCAGGCCAACTGAAAAACAAGCACGCACAAATGGAATCTATACAGCTGTTATCCAGAGCTAAGGTAAGGAGAGATGGGAACAACTGTTTTTTACAAAGAGCTGCTGAGGCCTGCTTCCGGCAGTCCCTGTCATGGTATGCTGTTCCCAGCATAGGACAAGATGAAAAAAGAATGGGTGGCTCTATTACAGACACTGGACACTGCTCTAAAATAAGCCACCTCCTCCCTTAAGAGTTTGGACACTAGTCATTGTCCATGAACTTGTCAAGTTCTTTTGGAAACTCACTGGGGTCACAGACAGACTTTAGGAACATCTCTGCAGAAGCATGGAGTCTGGCAGAAGCCAGTACCTCAGTCCATCTGTGTTGTTATAACAGTACCACAGACAAAAGCAGACATTTATTTCTCACTGTTAGTAAAACTGAGAATCCAGAAGTTTGAGAGCAGGGTCTGGTGGGCTGGAGAGATGGCTCAGCGATTAAGAACACTGACTGTTCTTCCAGAGGTCCTGAGTTCAATTCCCAGCAACCACATGGTGGCTCACAACCATCTGTAATGGGATCCAATGTCCTCATCTGGTGTGTCTGAAGAGAGTGACAGTGTACTCACATAAAATAAATAAATAACTCTATTTTAAAAAAAATAAAGAGCAGGGTCTGTGTTTGCTGAGGGTTGCTTTCTGCTTCCAAGATGGTACCCCAAATGCTGTACTTACTGTAAGGGTGGACCTCTTTGCCCACTCAAGGTGGAAGATGGAAGGTCAAGAGGGACATATTCCCTCTGTAACAAGCCATTTTATATCAGTGTCAATCCATTCATGAGGAAAGAGCCCCATGAGGCGACTACTTCCCACCAGTATTGGACTGGAGGATTAAGTTCCCAACATATAAAATAAGACCAAAACAGTCAGAAGTCTGTATCTCATCAGATAAAACTGGTCCAGCTTTTGAAACTGGATCTTAGGTCTGATTAGGTAAGAGTATGGTCGTCTCTCTCATAGCTTCTGTTGCCTTACCTGTGACGAAATGTGACAAACTCCCTGTCAGTGTCCCTTTTAGGCAAGTCATAAGGAATGTTTTGGGATTTGTTTTAGTTTGTAAGTTAATTAGTAAGTTAGTTAGTTAGTTAGTTAGTTGGTTAGTTAGTTGGTTAGTTTTTTTTAAGAAAGGGTCTCACTATAAAGCCCTGGCTGGCCTGAAACCCAGAGAGCCCTGCTGCTCTATGCCTCCCACATGCTGGGACACGCGGTGTGCAGCACAACACTGGGCAAGGATGTGAGGCATAAATAGCTGAGTGATGCTCAAAACAAGGACAAGGGAAGAAGAAAAGGGAGATGGAGGTAAAATCAAGGTGGCTCTAATTCGGCCATACTCCTAAGCTTGGACCCTACCAAACGGACATTAACAGAAGCTGCAAGGCACTGTGTAAGAAAACGACATGATCAGGTTCATGCGTTAGATGAGAAAAGCTGAGAGAGGGACAGTGGCCAGAACCAGCTGGGACCCTACCGGGGAAGGGACATAATTCTAGTCCAAACCAGCACAAGTATTTTGAGAAAAAGGGCTGGAAATAGACTCAAGGATAGAGTTCGTGCAGAGCATGTACAAGGCTCACTCTCAGCCCTGCATCAAAAAAAAGATGGTTTTTTTTTTTTTTGGGGCTTATTTAAGTGAATGTTTTACAGACAGGCTTAACTGTCTTGAATTAACTTAGATTACTTAGCTGTTCGCTTAGATTAATTTAGAGTCCAAATGGTATTTCCAGCTTTTGGCTTTGCTTCCCTCAAGAATCAGCTTCATTCTGGGACTGCCTTGCTCTTCCTCCTCCTCTTCCTCCTCCTCTTCCTCTCCTTTCTTCTCCTCCTGACCTTATTATCCTCCTCAGCTTCTGGAGTTCTGAAATCACAGATGTACACTCCTGAGTTCCGTTGATTTTTTTTTTTTAAAAAGATCTGTTTATTTGTATGTATCAGTTCCAGAGTGCATATACATGTGTTTGCAGATGTGTGCACCTGTGGAAGCCAGAAGAGGGTGACATGCTCCTCTGTACGCTCCACCTACTCCTTTGAGGCAGGGTCTCTCTCTGACCCTGAGGCTTGGGTTTTCTCAACTAGTCTGGAAGCCAGCAAGCTCCAGTGGTGCTTGTCTCCATCCCGTGTGGAACCAGGGTTGCAGGTGTGTTTGGGCCACATGGCTTGTTACTTTGGTGCTGGTGTCCAAACTCCTTACACCTGCATAGCAAGCACTTTCCATCGATTAGCCGTCTCTCCAGGCCCCTCCATGGAGGCATCTTTGATCCAGAAGCCCTAATGTCTCACTATTTCCAACGGAATCATCTACTCCACCTTGACTCTACCCCTAAGGTCAGATTGACTATTATGTTAGTCAGCTTTACCACTCTCCTTAGCCAACTGTGCGAAACATGAGATCAACAACTTAAAAAAAAAAAAAAAAGACCTCCTCACCAAGTATAGAGGCTCACGCCTGTAATCTCCGCACTTGGGAAGCAGAGGGAGGAGGCTTGCCAGGAATCCAAGGCTCACTAAGTGTGTATAGTGAGTATGACACCAACCTGGGTCACAGAGAAGACTCTCACAAAACTAACCAAAACCAAGAAAGGGACCCTTCTCGTGGCTCGTGGATAACGGTTGCAGAACTGTCGATCTATAATCGGCCATGGTCTCTTTGGGTCTGTAGTGGCACCATAGTACGTCATAGTGACAGGACACAGAGATCTGTGTGTGAATCAGCTCAATGTGGGCCACCCAACTGCTGGGACCAGATGGAATAGGAAAGGAGAGGGGAAAACTCAGGCAGTGCCATGTGGATGGAGGTACAGTGCCTCCTACTGAGCCCTTCACACTCCAGACTCCAGCCGCTCACCCTTTGCCTTTCAACGTGGTATGCACTGCTGGCCTTCTTGATTCTGAAGCCTCTGGCTTCTTAGACTAAACCATACGCTTGACTTCTCTGGCTTTCCAGCTTGCAGATAGCCTATTGTGGGACTCTTCAGCCCCTGTGATCATGAGAGCTAATTCCCTTAAAAATCTCCTATTCTAAATTATATATATATATTTTACATATATATATTTAAATGAAGATTGAGTAATGCACATTGAGTGGGAAAAAAAAAGAAATAAAAGCAAAAGGAAAAGCCCTGGGTATGCTGGAGGAGAACATTTATTATAAATATGTAGGAGAGCACAGCCAAAGGCAAACACATCTGGGAGAGTCCAAAGTGGTCAAGACCCTGAACCATGTGGGTAGATGGGGGAGGGTAAGGGAGACAGGGGAGCCAAGTACAGCAGCCCAGGAGGCCAAAAGTGCAAAAGAAGAAGAGAGCAAAAGAGGGTAGGTAACCAAAATGTCTAGATTCTATAGAGAAGAGCCTGTGGGGGAGGGGCAGCCCAGGCATTCCTGTAACAGGGAGGGACTGAAGGACGCTGAGAGAACCTAGAGGCCAAGTCCCCTTCGATATGTTAAAAAGAACCTCAGCCACAGTGTCCCACACAGGAGGTGGATATGACAGTGGTGACAAGGAGGGAGGAATGGAGAGAAGTTGATGATGCCAATTGTAACAACCTGGTAATCAACTGAACAGAGTAGATGAGAGATAAGAATCAAATATTGGGGGCTGGAGAGATGGCTCAGTGGTTAAGCGTACTGACTGCTCTTCCAGAGGTCCTGAGTTCAATTCCCAGCAACCACATGGTGGCTCACAACCATCTGTAATGGGATCCAATGCCCTCTTCTGGTGTGTCTGAAGACAGCCACAGTGTACTCACATACATGAAATAAATAAAATACATCTTTTTTTTTTAAAGAATCAAATATTATTTCCAGTTTGAGTGTGCTGTGTCAACAACAGGGCCAAGCTGAGCTGATGCTACTGGGACCAGCAAGAGTTCTCTATCAGTTGGTCCATTGACCCACGTACCAGGTGATCAGGTGACAGGACACTGGGGTCCTTTGTATTGCTATACTAGGTGTCTACCTCTTTATGGGGTTCAGGTAAGAGAGTTAACCTTTCTTCAGGCTGATGTGTCTGGTGAATTATTGGACAGGCCTGGTTTTCTTGAGATGCTTTTAATATATGCCTATGGACTTCTACAGTCTGAATTCACCCCAATAAACTTATAAGATGGTACCGTCTCTACTCCCAAGACCACATGGGTGGTTGGCCCCTTAGGTGTACAGTCATCATCTGTCTTAAGTTTCTTTTCTTTTTGGTGTAATAAAAAGGCTTGGACAAAAGAGCTTAAGGGAGAAAAGTTTTATTCTCACAATTCTAAGGTACAGTCCATTCTAGCAGGGGAGTCAAGGCTGCAGGACTTGAAGTAGCTAGTTACATCACTTCAATAATCCAGAAGCAGAGAGTGATGATGAATAGCTGTGTGTCGCTAATCAGCTCCCTTTCTCCTCGTCGACGATCCAGGATCCCAGCTAAGGAATGGTGACACCCATAGTGGGCAGGTCTTCCCGCCTCAGTTAACATTATCAAGATAATCCCTCATGGGCACATCCGGAGGCCCAACTCCCAGTGGGTTCTAGAGCCTGTCAAGTTGACAAGACTATTCATTTCTTCCTCCATCCTCAGAATGGGGTCAAAAGTTTATAAAGTTCACAGTCCAACAAAACACTGCTTTACACAACACAAAGTAACTTATGGCGGGGCAGACTGATCTCAACTGTTGGCATCACAAGTGTTGAATAAACGAGAAACTCAACTTCGATTGGCCTAGATCCATATAGAGCCTACAACTTGTTGTTGATTGTACAACTTGCAATCACCCATTTACTTTCCAGCAGTGGTGCAAACCATTCCATTACCTCCCAGCATTGAGGCTCTGCATTGGCAGACACATGAGCCTACTGACCTGCCTGAGTCATGCTGAGTTTCTTCACTACACCTATCTCAAGAAGACAGCCTAATCATTAGCTATGTAGCTTGTAACCTTCAGGAGTAATTTAACTGGATGTTGGTTGCATGCCCGATTCTGCCCATTTGATTTCATTGATTTATCTCATCTGATTTTCTCAGGAGTCCTAAGATGGTGAAAAGACTACAATAAACCCCATATCTCCATTTAAGAACCAGGCCTGATTTCAAAAAGAAGGCTCTAAGGTACCAGCTCCAGGGGCAGATCATAAAATCCAGAACAAGATCATAAAACTCCCTCCCAAAGAACAACGTGGGGATAACCACAAGAATGAGAAACTATCTTATCCCAGGATGGGCCATCTGTCCTGGGTAGTCCTATTTCATCCTGTAGTTAAATGTTCATGACATGGGAATGCAGATCACTGCCTGCCTGTGACCCCCTACGACCGACCAATGATATTTTAGATTACCTAATCCTTCTAGAGAGTTCCCCCAGTTCCCTATAAGAAGGCCTACACACCTTTGTCGAGACTGCCATTTTGAAAAATGGCCTCTGTATGCTGGTTGTTTCTCCAGAATAAATGTTCTTTGTCATTGCATGTCATCGGAGTCTGGGGTCTTCCTTCAGCGATTTTCAGGCCCTTAACATTGGCAAGTGCCTAGCCTTCTTTAATAGAAAAGGAAAGATGTTCCAAGAGGTTTATTTCCCAAGTTCAGCACTACAAGCCACATTGTGGGATTCAAACCCATATCCAGCTAAACTGAAAGCCCATTTTCCTTCTCCTCTGGACTGAGGTTAGCTATCCTATAGAACAGAGGGACTTACAGGGTGGAATCGAGCCTTGTTTTCGTAGTACGGCTTTTGTCCTCAGGGCTTCACTATTTTGCAGCTGAGATTACTACAGAAGTAGTCATGGCAACAACTACTTAAGCAGTACAAACACAGAGATAGCTAGTCCGTGGTGATGATAATGGAGCCACATTCCTATCAGACAGAAAGAAGAGAGGGTGACAGGATACTCGGCAGGGATACCAGCCATTACTGCCTCCCCCATCAGATACAAATGGTCACGGAAGATGCCAGAGTGTATGAGAAGTTAAGGTTAACTGAAAGACAGACTTCATGGTTTGCAGGGTTTTTTTTTTTTCCCAAAGATTTTTTTTAATGTATGTGGATATGTTCGCCTCACGTATGTCTATGAATCACATGCTTGTCTAGTGCCCTTAGAGGCCAGAAGAGGATGTCATAGTCCCTGAAACTAGAGTTACAGATGGTTGAGAGCCACCGTGTAGGGGCTGGGAATCAAACCTGGATCCTCTGGAAGAGGAACCAGTGCTCTTACTTCCTGAGCCATCTCTATAGTCCCATATCTGTAATTCTTTATATTGATGACTTATGACTTTAAGTTCTAGATGTTAACCTAAATTTAATGAAAGGTGATATGCTGTTTTTTTAAGAAATATATATATATATATATTTTAAGGAACAAGTAAACAGAAAGAATAGAAGCCCTCCTGCCTGGGCAACTGAGCTAAACTCAATTACAGGAGAAGTGGGGTGAAAGCAATGAAAGTCCCCAGGGACAGTGCAGGGCCCTGTCCTCACACCAATCCTGACCCTACTTCCCAGTGACACACTCTAAGCACGTGGCTCAAAGGGCCAATTTAGTTTCCTCCCTGGGCATGTCTTTACTGGCAAGATTATAATAAGCCTAAGAAAGCACCTTTTTTTTTTTTTCTTTTTTAAGACAGTTTCATGTATCCACAGCTCGAGTGTACAGCATCAGGCCCAACTGAGAGCACCGTCTAAGTCAATGCCTCTGAAACTCAGAGAAGTAGTAGGTTCAGTCCAGTGTGGACATCTAGTTAACAAGGCAATATCTGGGCCTTTCTTTTTTTTTTTTTTTTTTAAAGATTTATTTATTTATTTTATTTATGAGTACACTGTAGCTGTCTTCAGACACACCAGAAGAGGGCATCGAATCTCATTACGGATGGTTGTGAGCCACCATGTGGTTGCTGGGATTTGAACTCAGGACCTCTGGAAGAGCAGTCAGTGCTCTTAACCGCTGAGCCATCTCTCCAGCCCCTATCTGGGCCTTTCTTAACCCGTGCCAACAGATTCAAACTGATCCAGCCAGAGTAGAACTCTGTGGTCTGAATGGGACCTTTGTCTTCCTAGTGAAGGACTTGAGCAATTTCCTGCTAGGCTGGTTTTTTGTTGTTTTGTTTTGAAACAGGGTCTCACTTTACAGTACAGGATAGCCTTGAAGTTGTGACCCTCCTGTCTCTAGCATCACAGATACACAATAGTATGGCTAGATTTTAGCAGGCATTGAATCGGCTAAATAAGCCTTCCTGGGGAAGCTCCCCTTGCTAGCTGTAGTCCTGGGAGAAGCCCAAGGACCTTTAACCAGTCCTGGGAGGCTTCTGGTAATCATTGACTAGACATCCCTCAGCTGCTTTTTAAAAAGTGTCTCTAGACGGCCGGGCGGTGGTGGCGCACGCCTTTAATCCCAGCACTTGGGAGGCAGAGGCAGGCGGATTTCTGAGTTCAAGAGTTCGAGGCTAGCCTGGTCTACAGAGTGAGTTCCAGGACAGCCAGGGCTACACAGAGAAACCCTGTCTCGAAAAAAACAAAACAAAACAAAAAAAAAAAAAAAAAAAAGTGTCTCTAGCCTAACGGGGATTATCTAACCCAGCACTGTCCAGTAGAAATAAGAACACAAGACACAGATGTAAGATTTCCTAGTAGCCGGGCAGTGGTGGTGCACGCCTTTAATCCCAGCACTTGGGAGGCAGAGGCAGGACGATTTCTGAGTTCGAGGCCAGGCTGGTCTACAGAGTGAGTTCCAGGACAGCGGGGAAGACACAGAGAAACCCTGTCTTGGGAAAAAAAAACAAAAAACAAAAGATTTCCTAGTAATTTGGTTCTTAAAAGGTAAAAAAAAAATTTTTTTTTTTTTTTGGTTTTTCGAGACAGGGTTTCTCTGTGTAGCCCTGGCTGTCCTGGAACTCACTCTGTAGACCAGGCTAGCCTCGAACTCTCAAACTCAGAAATCCGCCTGCCTCTGCCTCCCAAGTGCTGGGACTAAAGGCGTGCGCCACCACCACCCGGCTTAAAAGGTAAAATTTAAACAGGTGGAATTCCATTCTTAAATCTATTTAAATTGTTGAAGTCTATTTCTCTAAACTGGCTCCCTGGCATTACTTCTTAGAAATAAGGATAGCCATTTGCTTTAGGCCTGCCCACCCAGCATAGCTGTAGCCATTTTGTTCATGCTCACCAGGTATTTCATACTGTCGATATAAAATGCCCATCAGTCATTGACACAGGAAGATAACGTGACTCAGAGCAGGGTCATGCTGACCACGCACCCTATTATGTTCTGTATGTTCTGAGGTTTGTTGATCTTGAAATTTAACAACCATAAGCTCTACTTAGGACCAGTAAGACTAAAGGTCAGTTAGGACTGTTCTAGCTAGCTAGCCAAAGTAGCTTGAGTCAGGGCCAACCACCAGGCAGCACTTCCTGCACCTGTGTATGGGCTCACTGTGGTTTGGGGGTTTTAGTCTTTATAAGCTGGCCCTGAGAGATGTTCAGGTTGTAGCCTCAGCTCCTGAAGTCTGAGCTACATGCTAATCAGTCAGTCTTAGGGTGTGCATTCAATAAACCATCCCTGTCTGATTGAGATCAGGGTCCATGTGGTTTGTGGGGCTACTCCTGGACCCTAACATAATTAAATAAATATATTCAAAATAGTATTCTTTCAACATATAAATAGTGCTGTTAGGATTTAGGGGCAGACTGCAGAGAACCCTGGTGGGTTATCTTTGCAGCATATCTTGACCCAGGCCTACCAAGATACTCTAACCTTTGCAGCTAAATTCTAACAAGTAGGAAATCACTAATGTGCTATTTTACACTTTTGCCAATTCAGTCTTCACAGTCCAATATACCTAATACTTTCTCCTTCAAAATGTGTCTTCCAGGGCTGGTGAGATGGCAAAGAAGAAGAAAAAAGGAAGAAGGAGGAAGAAGAGGAGGAGGAGGAGGAGGAGGAAGAGGAGGAGGAGGAGGAAGAGGAGGAAGAAGAGAAGGAGGAGGAGGAGGAGGAGGAGGAGGAGGAGGAGGAGGAGGAGGAGAAGGAGAAGGAGAAGGAGAAGGAGAAGGAGAAGAAGAAGCAGCAGCACCCAGGTGGGCATGGGGGTGCATGCCTTTAATTCCAGCAGAAGCAGGATCCCTGAGTTCTGGTCAGCCTAGTTAGTCTACAGAGCAAGTTCCAGGACAGCCAGCTAGGGTTACAAAACAATCAATCAAACAAAGAGATAAAAACCAAGGACAAAGCCAGGCAGTGGTGGCACACGCCTTTAATCCCAGTACTTGGGAGGCAGAGGCAAGCAGATTTCTGAGTTCGAGGCCAGCCTGGTCTACAGAGTGAGTTCCAGGACAGCCCGGGCTATACAGAGAAACCCTGTCTCAAAAAACCAAAAAAAAAAAAAAAAAAATTAGTGTTATTAACCTGGTGAGAAGGAAAAACACATGATAAAGGAGGGACATCCCATCAAAGAGGAGTCAGGGCAGGGGTTACAAAATTAGGGATTTAGGGGACTGGGTCAGACTGGACCCAGGGAGCAGAGACAACTCTCAACAAAGTGTCATGAGGGACAGTGTTGTAGTTACGTTTCCCAGGAAACCTTACTTCAGGAGACAGGGGCACAGTGTGCTGCTAGGTAGAAGGCAATACTTTCAAGGGCAGGAGGTTATAAGGCCTTGGCTACAGTCCTGTTGGAGAACCCAGCTATCAAGGTCTCAGTCCACCATGTCTGGATAGCTCTCCAAACTCAGTGGAAAATGGAGGACTCCCATTCTCAGTTGGGCTTCCCTTTATTTGCCTAACCTTACTTGGAGAGCGTCTCTGAGCACAATTTCCTGGCCTTATCTGGACGATGACCCTGCAAAGAGCTTCCTGCAAGTGTTGCGTGATTCAGCACTTAAGTCACGCTCAGCCCTTCCCTCTGGTCTAAAGAACCCTGCTTGGCGCTTCTGCTACCATTACCCTTGTGTGTTGGTGTCCCAAGGACCCTGAGGAAAGGAGACCCGCTCAGTCCCTTAGGAACACAGTTCTAGGTTCTGTTAGAAAGGGCAAGTCTGGAGGTAAAGATGATTGAATAGATACAAGCATTTGTCACCAAACATGACCTGAATTCGATTCCTGGAGCTCACGTGATAGGAGAGAACTGGCTGGAAAGACTGCTCAGCAGTTAAGAGCACTGGCTGCTCTCAATTCTGAGCCACCATGTGGTGGCTCACAACCATGTAATGTCATCTGATGCCCTCCACTGGCACGCAAGTACACATGCAGAGAGAGCAATCACATATATATATATATAAAAGGAAGAACCATTGTGAAGTATTCACCAGAGAAGACTTCTTAGACATGGATTTAAGCCAATAAAAAGTCTTTATTAGCTGACCAGTGACTACACTAGGTGTTTGGGACACCAGCATAGTCCTGAATCTTTCTCAGGGTGAGCTTTTAGCACAAAAACCATATTCTGGGTTGACATACTTCACTTAACAAGAACTACAGAAATTTTTCCCAGAACTATGGACTTTGACGGATTAGGTCTGTGTTCTCATTCTGTCAGGTGGTGCTGTCTACATGCTGAGTTTTATGGCCTGCATGGTACTTTCATCATGGAGTCAATTGTGCTAAAATCTGGGGCCTACTAGTTACAGACTTGACTCCTGTAAGTTGTCCTTTAACCTCACACACACAAAGCAAATAAACAAGAGAATGAACAGATAAGTGAATAAATAAACAGAAAAATCAAGTCTGACTACTAATGGAACTACAACAAATTTTTCCTGACAACTACAAAATTAAGCTCAGTGTTTCATATTGCATTCAAAAACCCCTTACCTGATCCAGCCGAGGTTGGAAACCTAAGCTGCTCCGAACTGTTATAGAAGATGACACAGCTCACAACCCCGAAAGCAAGCACAGGATGTAGCTCTTATGGAAACAACTTCAAATAGCAAAATTTCTCAGCTTGTCATGTGAGTGGCTTACTTTTTGTCTTGTTGGTTTAAAAAAAAACAAAGATGTATTTATTCCACGTATTGCCTGCATGTTTGTATGTATGCCGTATGCATGCCTGGTGCCCTCTGGTGTCAGAAGAGGGCATTGGAACTCCTAGAACTGGAGTTCCAGATGGTTATAAGAGGCTGTGTAGTGTGGGAAATCAAGACCAGGTCTTCTGGAGGGTAACAAGTGTTCTAAACTGCTAAGCCATCTCTTCAGCGCTCCACCTACCCTTTTGGTGGATCTTCTTTTAGTCAAATAACAATCTGACCACACAGGGTTCAAAAAACAGTTAAATAATAAGTTAATTAGATATTAAAGATTGGACTTTAAGTTGAACAGGGATGCCACGCACCCTTAATCTCAGCACTTGGAAGGCAGAGGCTGGTAGACTTCTGTGAGTTTGAGACCAGTCTGGTCTACAGAGTGAGTTCCAGGATAGCCAGTGCTATACAAAGAAAGTCTGTCTCAACCCTACCCCTCAAAAGGAAAGATTAGTCTTTAAACATTATAGCCAACAATGTCACTTTTTTTTTTTTTTTTTGGTTTTTCAAGACAGGGTTTCCCTGTATAGCCCGGGCTGTCCTGGAACTCATTCTGTAGACCAGGCTGGCCTCGAACTCAGAAATCCGCCTGCCTCTGCCTCCCAAGTGCTGGGATTAAAGGCGTGCGCCACCACCGCTCGGCGACGATGTCACTCTTGACTGTGACCTTTTTAGTATAAAACCACAGTCAAGAACTAGAGAGATGGCTTAGCAGGTAAAAACATTTCCTTCTCTTTCAGAGGAACAGAGTTCATGTCCCAGTACTCACGTTGGAAGTCACAACCAAGAGTAACTTAAGCTCCAGGGGACCCAACCTTCTGACCTCCTCAGACACCTGCACACATCTGGTTCTCTCTCTCTCTCTCTCTCTCTCTCTCTCTCTCTCTCTCTCTCTCTCTCTCTCTCTCTCTCCTTTTCATCCCTCCCTCCATCCCTCCCTTCCATACAGAGTAAATAAAAATAAAACTTCATCTTTAAAAATAAAAAGCATATTCAAGCTTAGTGGCCACCAAACTATTCAGAACAGCTTCTGGAACTTTGAGCTGTTTGAAGGTACCACAGTGACCACTCCGGATTATTGTCTTCAGCCTCTCTAGAGCTGTGGGGAATCTCAGAAAGGGTTGGTGAACCAGTTCCACCATGGCACAGTGCCAAAATGTAGCCAAGGAAGGCTTTGAGCAGGCCACCAGCACTGGGACCTTTTCATGAGGTTGCAGAGGAGCCGGGCCATTGGCTAGGGAGGAAGTCAGTCTCCTGAACCGCAGGCTGTGGTGGGTAACAAGTCACAAAATCAGACCAGTTGATTCTTACTATTAACAAAGTATGGTAGGTCCGGGGTCTGGAGTGATGAGCCCGGTGGATAGCAGCTGTATTACTGTTACGTCAATGCTATTCCTTAAGGTTCCTTGTGAGCACTCTTCCCTTCTGCTTCCTGGGATGCAGCCACTTAAAAGTGGAACCATTTTCTAGGCCACACTGGCATTTAAACGCCGGAATCACCACACTGAGGCTTAGCTTGGTGGTTCCACCTGTAGTCCTGGCACTCAAGAGGTTGAGGCAGAAATCAAGGCTATTCTGGATTATAAAGTGAAACCCTGTCTTTGTTAGGTCTCAAAGAAACCTGGGAGAAGTCCCTTGAGGCTCCTCCCAGCGCTCTTCGCCCGACCCCTTCCCTAAACCTCTCCCTCTCAGCAGCTGGGCTTCCCCCATCCTGATCGCTCTGTCGCCATTTTGGCTACGCGGTGCTCTTGTCCTCTTAGCCTGTCTGCCTCTCTTGGTCTGCGGCTCCTCTCATAGGCATTTCTTCCAGGCCCCACCCCACAGCTGCCGACTCACTATAAAAAAGGCTGTTTGGCCCCCTCCTCACTCTCTTGCTCTAATTCTTCTTACTATCTTTCCCTTTTCCTTCTCTGTCCCTTTTCTCCCCATTCTCCCCCACCCTTCTTACATGTTCATGGTCTCTCTTTCTCTCTCTCTCTCTCTCTCTCGTAGTTGTAGTTTTTGGGTTTTGGTTTTTGGTTTTTGGTTTTAAGACAAAGGTTCTCTGCGTAGTCTTAGCTGTCCTGGAATTCCCTCTGTAGGCCAGGCTAGCCTTGAACTCAGAGATCCGTCTATCTCTGTCTCTCGAGTGCTGAGATTAAAGATGTGTGCCACCACTAACCCAACTGGCTGGACATTTTTTTTTTTCAGTTTTTCGAGACAGGGTTTCTCTGTGTAGTCCTGGCTGTCCTGGAACTCACTCTGTAGACCAGGCTGGCTTTGAACTCAGAAATCCACCTGCCTCTGCCTCCCAAGTGCTGGGATTAAAGGCGTGCGCCACCACTGCCTGGCTTGGCTGGACAATTTTTATGGGCATAATCAAATGTTAAATTGTAAAATTTATAATCAGAAATGAGAAAACAAGCCCAACAGGAGTCACTTTGTGAATATGGCCCATTTATATTTTTTTTTTTAGTGGCAAAACATATTTTGTTTGATTAATTTTTAAAAATTCATTATATTTATTTTTCTGTGTACTTGCTGGGTAGGTGGGCCCCTGTGGAGGTAAAAGGACAACCTGTGGGGATCAGTCTTTCCCTCCACTATGGACGCCACGGGAATAGAACTCAGGTTATCAGGCTTGGCAGCAAGCAACTTTCCTCTGTAAGGCATCCTACAGGCCCAAGTTCAATTAATATTTTTTTTTAGCCCTGGTAAAGGTATATTATAGCATATCTTCAGTATTTGCTGTCAGAACTTATGGACTAACAATGCATTCACAAGGTAGGGCATATCAATGGTAGCGATTAGCCGGGTATCCCCGCTTCCCTTGGCACCCATGGCTGAGCTGAACACATAGATTGTTTCATTTCATCACTTAAGAAGCCCAGGCTGAGAAACTGACCATGTGGAAAGACATAAAGGAGTCCATAATTTGTGCTCATTAATTTTTTTTTTTTTTTTTTTCGAGACAGGGTTTCTCTGTATAGCCCGGGCTGTCCTGGAACTCACTCTGTAGACCAGGCTGGCCTCGAACTCAGAAATCCGCCTGCCTCTGCCTCCCGAGTGCTGGGATTAAAGGCGTGCGCCACCACCGCCCGGCGTGCTCATTAATTTTTGCCAACTTGACACAAGCCAAGGTTGTCTGGGAAGAGGGAAGGTCAATTAACAATCCGCCTCATTAACACTGGCCTGTAGGTAAGTCTATGTATGTATGTGTGTATGTGTGTGTGTATGCATGTATGTATGCGTGTGTGTGTGTGTCGGTTAGTGATTGGTGTGAGAGAAAGAAGGCAGGGTGAACAAGCTCTGAGGAGCAAGCCAGCAGGCAGCATTCCTCTGTGGTCTCTGCTTCAGCTCCTGACTCTAGGTTCCTGACTTGAGTTCCCGTCTCAGTGTAAAGGGATTTCAAAGGCGCCTGAGAGGCCAAGACTGAGACACTGACAGGGGTGTTGGAATCTCTGTGTGGACCGGGAGTTAATGCCGCATGATAGGAGCCTGGAGTTGCAGAAATGAGACACAGGCAAGATCAGGATCCCAGGTCTAGGTGACGCTGGGCAGGCATATCTACAGCAGGTCTAGTCAGAGGAGTAGGGGAAATGTTTCTTATTTAATAATTGTTTTACCTAAATTATTTTATTCTTTTTGTTTGTTTGTTTGTTTGTTTTTCGAGACAGGGTTTCTCTGTGTAGTCCTGGCTGTCCTGGAACAACTCACCCTGTAGACCAGGCTAGTCTCGAACTCTCGAACTCAGAAATCCGCCTGCCTCTGCCTCCCAAGTGCTGGGAGTAAAGGCGTGCGCTACCACCACCCAGCCTTATCCTTTTTTTTTTTTTTTAATCTAAAGGTTCAGAGATAAGCTGCCCACTCAAATACACTGTAAGAGACAAATTACATTATGAAGTAATAAAACATGTTAGGATTACCTGTAAAACTGAAAACACCTTTATATGTCTTTATGTGGATAAGCAGGTTTTTTTTAAATCACAGTTCATTTTTCTTTTTTTAAATTTATTAAATTTATTTATTTATTTATTTTTATGTATGAGTACACTGTTGCTGTCTTCGGACACACCAGAATAGGGCATCCAATCTCATTACGGATGGTTGTGAGCCATCATGTGGTTGCTGAGATTTGAACTGAGGACCTCTGGAAGAGCAGTCAGTACTCTTAACCGCTGAGCCATCTCTCCAACCCCGGATAAGCAGGTTTTTTTTTTTTTTATAATTTTTTAATATTTATTTATTTATTTATTGTATTGATGAGTACACTGTAGCTGTCTTCAGACACACCAGAAGAGGGCATCCAATCTCATTACGGATGGTTGTGAGCCACCATGTGGTTGCTGGGATTTGAACTGAGGACCTCTGGAAGAGCAGTCAGTGCTCTTAACCGCTGAGCCATCTCTCCAGCCCCCGGATAAGCAGGTTTTAAGTGACCATTTCTCCCTAATTCCAGGTTTGCAGAGTTGACTCTCACCTTGGCTTCATGATGATAAAGACCTTGTGCTAAGGGGATAGCTCAGTCATTAACATGGTTATCATGCAAACTTAAGGACGTAAGTTTGATCCCTAGAACCCACATAAATAGCTGCCTATCTGTCATTCCAGGCCTGGGGAGGTGGAGACAACAGATCCCTGCTGGCCAGCCAGTCTAGCCAGTCCTGCTCCAGATTGTGTAAGCGATTCTGTCTCAAAATGATGACGAGGATGAAAAGATTGATTGAGAAAGACACTTAAAGTCAATCTGTGGTCAACACGGACACATAGACCAGACAGGCAGGCAGGCATGCAGACAGACAGACAGACAGACGCACAGATACACACACAGACAGACACACAGATACACACACACACACACCTTGAAAAGCATGCTTTTTTCGGTCTTTCATAATACTGCATTTTCACGCTAGGAACTGTTAGTCCTGACTAGCAGGCTCTGTTCCTAGCTAGCAAATGTGACCTTGCTAAATCCCTGACGACAAGATAGTTGAGCAAACTAACGTGTTTGTGTTTCCACACTCTACATCGATTATCTTTGCAAAAACAAGTGACGGGATCCTCCCAGGACTCACCTTCACCTATCAAGCCTGGTCCCCGTGCACACACACAACGTAGGGTAAGGACCTTTGGCTTCTCATTGGCCTCTCCTCTCCTCACCCCATTCCCAGTATTTCTTAATTAGAATCAGGGGAATCTAACGCCACACTGATGACGAGAGCACCCCCTAGTGGTAGACTTAATTCGCCTAAGCTGTGGACTGCGGGCTTCTAGCTCTGGGTTTCCGGCTGACGGCTGACGGCTGACGGCTGACGGCTGACGGCTGACGGCTGTGCGCACAGAACCATGTTAGAGAGCCCTTCGAAGGTTCAGAAACAAGAGTTATCCTTCATTATCAGGCCCATTTTCCTTGCTCGCCATCCCTTTATGTATCTCAACTTATTTCTAACCTTCACCAACATTTTTACTTTAAAGATTTAT
This sequence comes from Grammomys surdaster, assembly GCF_004785775.1. Taxonomy (NCBI): domain Eukaryota; kingdom Metazoa; phylum Chordata; class Mammalia; order Rodentia; family Muridae; genus Grammomys; species Grammomys surdaster. The sequence continues at coordinate 10,236,102 of NW_021604585.1, read as the reverse complement.
TTATTTATTTTGTATGCATATTTGCTTGTATGCTTTTATGTGTACTGCATGGGTATAGGAGCCCATGGAGGCCAGAAAAGGGCATCAGATCCCCTAGAACCGGAGTTGCAAGTGACCATGAGCCTCCATGAGGCTTCTGGAAGCTGCACTTGGGTCTTCGGAGGCACTCTTAACTTCTGAGCCATGTCTTCAGCCCCACATTTTTACTTTAATATGAAAGCCATCTATGATCCTGAATGATAAACCATCAAAATGCGGCAGAGCCCAGCAAGCAAATGAGTAAGCACACTGACTGACCCGTGTTCATGATAACATGGGAGAGCATCTTGACATAGGCCATTGACAACAGACAGGATTATGAGTTCAAGACTAGTCTGAGTAACACCGAAATCTGTCTCAAGAGAAAAAGAAGGTGGGCTGGAGAGATGGCTCATTAGTTAGTGTGCCCCTCCAGAGGGCTTCAGTTGGTCCCCAGAACCCGCGTCAGGCAGCTCACAACCACCTGCAACTCTGGCTGCTAAGAGACCGATAACCTCTGACCTATATGGCACTGGCTCTCCTCTTACACATGCCCATAGTTAAAATAATTAACAATTGTGCTCTGAAAAAATTGCCACATCCCTCTACAGCCAAGCAAAGATGTTAAAAAAAAATCAGAGCAATATGATCAATAAGATTAAAATATTAGTGCTGATAGGGCCATATATCTAAGAAAAAGGAGCATGAGTACTTTTGGCGATCTGCAGGTTTGTGTGGGACCTGGGTGTACATGTGGGGGACAGAGGGCAGCTTTGTGTGTTACTCCTTCTCTGTAGCCCCTCCCAGAAACTCCATCTTGCCCACACCATCAAATTCCTCAATGCCCTGGCTGCCTGGGGTCACCAAAACCAAGTCCCAAACCACCCTGACTACCGTCCAACACTTGGGTCTATCCAACACTGACCAGTCCAGGTCCATTCCCTCAGAGAGAGTACTCCTACTCTTACAGCTACCTATTCAGCCCTCTAAAAGAGGATCAACCCCTGCTTCTGGGACGCTAACTTCTTCTGTATTTGTATTCCCAAATACTGCTTTCCTAGCTCACCCTTATATATGACCTCCATGGAGGTCCTCCTCACTCCCTCCTACTAACAACCACAAGTCAGTCTCTCAAACAAGCCTTATCTCATACCTCTGCGCCCTCAGTCTACCTAACAAACCCTACTAAACCCTTTTCCCTCCTTTCTCATGCCAATCGGGGCCAGATCCTAGCCCTCCCATCACAAACAGCTGAGATACATTTTCTTTTGTGGTATACCTTTTCAAACAACTGGGGCTAGTTACTTGCGTCTAGCCTCTTTATCTACAGGTCCTGGTATCTGTTCTTCTCCTTATTCTAGCAAAATCTGACTCAGTAGCCTCCTCTTTACACTGGGCAAAGCTTGAGCATAGGAGGAAACCTCAAAACCTGCTTATACAGCGACACACTTCCTCCAACGAGGCCACACCTATTCCAACAAGGCCACACCTCCTAACCTTCAATGGGAAGTGCCACTTCCTATGGGCCGGGCATATTCAAACCACCACATTCATTTCCTGGCCCCATAGGCTTGTTCAAACACATGAATCTATGGGGACTATAGTTGTTTGAATAGGTTTGTCCCCCATAGACTCATGTGTTTGAATGCTTGGCCCACAGGGAATGGGGACCTTGTTAGAGTAGGTATGGCCTTGTTGGAGGAAATGTGTCACTGTATAAGCAGGCTTTGAGGTCCTATGCTTGAGCTCCACCTAGTGGGGAAAAGGCCCTCTTCCTAGATGCCTGCCTGGAAAAGGGAGACTCTTGGATGCCTTCAAAACAAGATGTTGAACTCTCAGCATGTCTTCCAGTACCATGTCATGTCTGCCTAGAAGCTGCCATGCTTCCTGCCATGATGATAATGAACTGAACCTCTAAAACTTTAAGCCAACCCCAATTAAATGTTGTCTTTATAAGAGTTGCCTTGGCAGGCGGATTTCTGAGTTTGAGGCCAGCCCGGTCTACAGAGTGAGTTCCAGGACAGCCAGAACTACACAGAGAAACCCTGTCTCAAAAAACAAAAAACAAAAAAAAAAAAAACAAAAAAACAAAAAAAAAAAAGAATTGCCTTGGTCATGGTGTCTGTTCACAGCAATAAAACCCTAACTAAGACAGGTACCATACCTAGCCATAACACGGTGTAAAATATGTTTAGTCCAACTTCAACTGTACATAGCCTATCAGCTTCAACGATGTTTAAAAGTCCAAAGTTCAAAGTCTTTTCTGAGATTCATGCAATCTTTTAACTGTAATCCCCTATAAAATAAAAATTAAAAAGCAGATCATGTACTTCCAGCATCACAGATATACATAACCATTCCAAAGCACTATCGAGAGGTAATACTGGACAAAAGGAAGACCAAAACCCAGCTGGGCAAACTCCAAACTGCATCTCCATGTCTGATGTCCAACTCCTCTCAGCTTTGTTGGCTGCGACACAAATCTTTCTCTTTCTCCATTCCTTGTCAGTACTTTTCCTTGGTAAGTATTCCAGGGCTCTGGCATCTCTAACATTTTGGGGTCTCCAAGGCAACTTCAACTTCACAGCTTCTTGTTCTAATGTGTGAGATCCGTACATGATCTTTTGGGCTACTCCAAAGGGCTGGCGTCACTTCTCCAGTTCTCTGGTTGATTCCATTCTGCTGCTGTTCTTGGTGACCATCCTAAGGCACTGGCATCTCCAATACACTGGGGTCTTCCAGTGCAACTAGACATCACCAATAGCCTCTGATAGGCTCTCTTTATGGTGCCAACCTTCAACCTCTTTGCATGACGCCTTCAGTCTTGGGCCATCAACTGCAACTGAGGCTGCACCTTCACCAATAGCCTTTGTAAACTCATATTTTTTCAAAGCCTACTTTAATGAGTATACTTAAATGCTTTAACCTCCCTTTTAGCCCACCTCCCGCCAGAGGTAATGGAAAGGAAAGATTGACAGGGCAAAGGAGGATGTGGGCCTGTTTAGAAATAGTTCTTTGAAGTGAATCCAGTATGTACTGTCAGGACACAGTTCAGTTCACACGAATCAGCAGCAGTAGCTCGATCCACTCACAAACACCATTCACAAATCAACAATGGCAGTTCGATCCAGAAGAAACCACGAGGCTCTGCCAATTGGCCCAAGTCCATGGAAATAGCAAGAAGCCACTGGAACAGCACCAGAAGTTCTTTGGTGTGTTTCTCGCTACAAAGTCACAACAAACAATGACCAGCAAGAAGTGGCAAGGTGAATCAATACTACACAGCGTTGTCCACTGTCTGTTGGGTTGTAATTATATCCTTTCCAAACACATGTTTTCTCAAGCATCTGCTCTTGCAAAACATTACATGTCCCTTTCCTAGGCTGCTTCCAGAAAACCACCCTAAGTCTGTTCTCAGCAACACATCCTCAACGTGTCTGCTTCAGCAAAATATCCTCACATAAGACAGTTTCCAGAAAAACAGCACATGACACAGCTGAGTCTCCAAAGAAATCTGAAATTTCCACTTCAGGCCTTTCCTGACCTCTCACAGTACCAAACCTCAGCTGTTCTCCATGACCTCTTCATGCCTTCAAAACCAGTACCATGTGGGTGTCTCTTACACATTACCAAGTACAGCTGCACACAAGGTACAACCTTGGTTATTTCTGGAACACAACCTCTTTGTGCTCTCAGAAAACACTTTCCAGAAGATTTCACCTCAATGATGCTGGTCTCTTCTTCTTAATCACTGCCAGTTTCTCTTAACTCCAGCTAACCAGCATCAATTGTCACACTAACCCCTTCTATCCTTGACTCTGAAGCCAGAGGCACATGGTTGAAGCTGCCAAGTGCTGCTGCTTACTGGGGCTGGAACATGGCCCCTCATTCTGTTACACCTTTCACTGCTTAGGCCTGGCTGTCCTTGACCTTGTCCCGTAGACTGACCTTGAATTCAGAGATCTGCATGCCTCTGTCTCCTGAGTACTAGGACTAAAGGCGTGTACCACCATGCCTGAACCTAAGCTTTCTATGGACACTATGCCTCAAGAAGCCTGTGTTTTCCAGCCTCAAGATACAGATCACAGGTGTGCCTTCCATTTCTGGATTGTAGTTCATTCCAGATATAGTCAAGTTGACAACCAGGAATAGCCATCACAATTTATTCTGTCTCAATTTGATAAACAATCATATCCCCTTATGTCCAACTGGAAACAGCAACCAGGTCATAATAATGCCTGATATAACTATCCCTTGCTCAACTGCCAACACATAAACTATTAGCTTAGCTGGGTGGGACCTTGCCCTGAGGTGACCACTCCCCTTAATCTGTTTATCTAGTTGAACACAGGATTCAGCTCCATTCTACTTCCTGGTGCTGATTTATTACTTGAACCATACATTTTGTATTTTTCTTCCTGTTTGCTATGTTTGACCAAAACAGTCCTCGTAAGAGCGAACCACGGGACAGAGTCTAAACTAGGTTTCGAGAGTTCCTTTGCCAATGTAATTAATCTGAATCTCTTCACGTTAGCCTCAGGCAGACTCTTTGGACAAGGACAAAAAGCGTTCACATTCTTTACATGAAATGATCACTTCTTCACAAGAATGATCACTAGGGAATATATTAAAATTCTTCTCCTCTGAGACCTCTTGAGCCAAGCTCCCAGAGTTCAAATCACCCTCCGCAACAATGTCTTCCATATTCCTGCTGGCATTAATTAAGCCTTACCTAAAGTATTCCACGGCTTTCCAAATCCAAAGTCTCCAAATCCACATTCCTCCAAAACAAAATCCTGGTCAGGCCTATCACAGCAATACCCCACTTCTGATATCTTCTGTCTTAGTTAGGGTGTCATTGATGTAAAGAGACAACATGGCCAATGCCACTCTTATAAAGGACAACATTTCATTGGGGCTGGCTTGCAGTGTTAAGAGATTCAGTCCTTTCTCATCATGTTGAGAAGCATGGCAGTGTCCAGGCAGACATTGTGCTGGAAGACCTGAGAGTTCTAAACTTGATCCAAAGGCAGCAGCAGGACAAGACTCACTTGTACAGGAAGCTCTTCAGCAATGGGTGTAGCTTGAGCATAGGAGGAGACCTCAAAGCCTACCTACACAGAGACACACTTCCTCCAACAAGGCCGCACCTATTCCAGCAAGACCACATTTCCTAATAGTGCCACTTCCCATGGGCCAAGCATATTCAAACCACCACATTATGAAAAATCTAACAATATCCTAAGAGCCCCCCCCACCACCACAATGCCCATAGCTCCTTTACAACAGGCATAGGCTGTTGTATGATTTTGTCAAAAACATTGTCAGGTAGCATATACATCTTACCAGACCATAATACCCCTAAGAATTTTGCAGCTATTCTTTGTTCTTGCACCATACGCAGACTGATCTCCCGTCCTTGTTCCTTTAAATGCACCTGTATGTCCTTCTGATGACTTTCCAGATCTGCAAAAATCTTGTAGGTTATCATTATGTCATCACTATAAGAAAAATGTCTCCAGAGGATGGGCAGGGTAAGGCAATACGCTAAACTACCATCCAAAGGTGCAGGCAAAGATGACTTTGGTGAAGCACCCTGAAAGTTCACTTGTCACCTGTTCTGAGCGAGTGTCAAGTGATCCCAGAAGTTGATAACTAAGGAGATGCTAAAGTCGAATATAAGCAAGGTCTAAGACAGCACGGAAAGGTACCATCCGCTTGTGTTAGTTGCTTCCTCTGCAGCGAGGTTGGGTACAGAAGTGTGGAGAGGAGGCACTAACTTATGTGCTCTCTGTAGTTGTTCCTTCCTCTCTGACCATTAAGCTTTCATAACCTGGATCCCTTCAGTTCTACCCATGGAGGGTCCCTTCATTTCTCTGCTCCTAATGAACTTAATGGGCCTGATGGAATTCTCCTAGACCTATCCATGCCCCTGCTCTCCCCTGCTGCGCCTGCTGGCTCCTGGTTCAGAGAGGCCCTGCAGCTGTAACCATGGCTGTTGCTTCTCCAGTCACCACACTGCTGTGCGAACCCTCTCAATCTCTAGCATAGTCTTTTGCTAGAAAGAAATGTAACCTTCTGAGCTGGAGAGATGGCTCAGCGGTTAAGAGCACTGGCTGCTCTTCCAGAGGTCCTGAGTTCAATTCTCAGCAACCACATGGTGGCTCACAACTATCTGTAATGGGTCCGATCCCCTCTTCTGGTGTGTCTGAAGACAGCTACAGTGTACTCATATACATAAAATAAATAATTAATCTTTAAAAAGAAAAAAAGAAATGTACCCTTCTTAGTCTGGGGGCTAATTATCATCCCTGGGAAAGTCTTGATCGTCCTTACTTGCATTGTTCTATCCTGTGAACTGCACCTCAGCCAAGTTCCCCAGAAGCTCCACAACACAGTTTGGCTTTCTATCAATCTATTCCACAGAAACTCTGTTCTGACACACATCCAGCCACATTGGTCTTTGAGGAACTCAGACAGACCTCCCTCTCTGCTTTGACTTTTTATGTTCTCCTCTAGGTTCCTCTTTTATGTCGTGGACACTCTTTACATGCTGGTCTAAATCTCTGAGATCTGCCAAAGCCTTTCCTATTTTATAGAATAAATCTTTCCCGACCAAAGACTCAGTGACTATCCTGTGATGGGTTGAACAAAAATGGCCGCCATAGGCTCATGTTTATTTGCATATAAAGTAGTCCCCAGTTAGAAAGGGTCAGCAGATATTAATTTGTTGGAGA
>NW_021604585.1:10221088-10228947 GCF_004785775.1 Grammomys surdaster | reverse complement strand
CCCCTCTCCCCTCTCCCTCTCCCTCTCCCTCTCTCTGCCTGCTGTCTATGGAAGAAGAAGCAAAGCTACTGTTCCAGTGCTTTCCTACCCCGTCACCACGCTCTCCACCATGATGCTAATGGACCAACCCTCCAAAACTGTAAGCCAGCCCCAGTCAAATGCTTTCTCTTATAAGGGTTGCCTTGGCCATAGAGTCTCTTCACAGCAATAGCAGAGTAACTAAGACAGCTGCTAAAGATCCAGATAAGTGTTGAGCTCCCTGCTGGAGCAACCTTTATTTTTTTTTTTAAGTCCTATGTGAACAGCTCTATCTGGCTCCTTGAACTGGGGTGCAAATACCACCCCTCTTATTTCTAGTTCCCTCTGTCACACTTGTCCCCTCTCTGTGGTTCTCTAGGGCCTGGCATTTATGGGAGTTTCAGATGGAAACAACCAAGTATCCCTAATGGCTCAGATAAACCAGCCCATAGGTGACTGATTTCCCTCACAGTGTCTTGGTCATGAAGCCTATGTCATAAGCAGAGAAGGGTAGTTATGTTGCTCAGTTCTGTCTCTGCAGCAGTGGGACTCATTCACACACTCCCATGTTCCACAGCCTCATAGATCAGGCTGTGACAGATTCACTTTAATTGCCTATTTAAAAGTCTCCCTTCCCTCAGAGGCTGGGTGGGGAGGGTGCACGCCTTTGATCCCAGCACTCAGGAAGCAGATGCAGGAGGATTTTTTAGTTCAAAGCCAGCCTGGTCTACAGGTTGAGCTCCAGGACCATCAGGACTGCACAGAGAAACCTGGTTTCAAAACCCCAAATAAATAAATAAACAAATAAATAATAAATAAAAGTTTTCCCCAATCCCAGCCACTCAAGGGCTATTTTCTGCTCACCCTGCATTCTTGTACTGGACCACTGCTAAGGCCCCATTGGATCACAGATTCCCCCCCCCCTTTTCACTAAAGGTTTGCCCTGAGGGGCATCGTCCATCGCCTTTACAGCATCTCTCTCATACTCTCATTTATCTAATTTATTTGCCAAATCAGAGGTTAATGTGGAAAAGGCTAGTCACATCTCCCTATCTTGTTACAAGAAGGGAGTTGGTTGGCCTCTATTTCAGCCTCAGGGGCATTTCTAACTGCACTCACAGTAGCCAGGTGACAGAAGTCATCTAGGAAAGGCTATGGCAAGCAAGTGGGTTTCCTGGAGATGGCCCACCGTTTTGCATGGCTACAGTGGGTGCACTCTGGAGAAGCACAGCCCGAGAGACTTCGTCCCAGGATAGCTTCTCACTGCTGGTATGCCTTTCCTGCCACTATTACATAGCCTAATGGTTCCTTGGGCTGATATCAGCCTACCCTACTGGGCAAATTTCCTGCAGATCAACTTGAAGATGAGCTCTCATGAATTAATGCTGTTTAGATGAATTAAAACGACTTTATAGCATTCCTGATTTGATTAAAGTAATTTTAGGAAGAAAGTTTGAGGAGATGGTTTTAGTTGTTCTTAAAAAAAGATATAATAAATAAAGTTAGAATCAAGAGTAGAGTGTGCTTTCTCCTCGTAGAATAGTAGGTAAAGGCTGCACAATACAGAATACAATGAGCTTTCATAGCAGAGAAATAGGCTTGGGACAAATCTGGGATCAAGAAAAAGCATTCATTCTGGGTCATGTCCAAGGATGAAGCCACAGGTGTGCACTATGACAGAGCAAGGCCATGTGAAGCTGCTGCTTTGAACTTACAGAATGAAACACTGCTTTGAACTTACTTTTGACATCCTTCTGCAACTCCCCTTTTTGTGAAACATTTTATCTGTGAGATAATTTTATAAAGAACTTTTGTTTAGGAAGGTATAAAAAAAAGACTGAGAGAAGAAATACAGTGTGGCTATTGGGGCTCTGCTTTGTTCATCAAGTATCTGTCTGTCTGTCTGTCTGTCTGTCTGTCTATATGTATGTACACTTACAAGTTAAAAGAGTTCAGAGTTTCTCAATGGGCATTCTTGCTAGGCCCAGATAAGTTTTGTTCCATCAGTAGTACTGACCAAGAAAATCACCTGTGGCTGTCAGTGGACCCTCGTTGGCTATCAGCATGACCACAATTGCTAACACCATATTTGCTTTTGCTGCCTGCCTTGGTTTATCCTGTGATGTCAAATCTGGCTTCTGACAGCCAGGCAACCTCCACTATTTCTTGATGACAATCTTGACATTTGTGTACTAAAAGACTGCAAAATTCCTCTAAACTGTTAGGCATTTTCAGGGTATCTCCATATTCAGGTGGTGAACCCCACCTGTCAAACAAGCATGCCATCCTATACAACATAGATGAAGGCTACAGTCCTAAGAGTCTGCCCACAGACACCCCTAATCCAGATAGCATGTCCTTAGCTGCATGCCTCACTGTGGGGGAATCTCTTTGGAAGAACATTCTAACATTAATGAGGATGGAAGAGGAGATATTTATTCACTGGTAGGCTACGCTCCTGTAAGACTTCAGCCCCTGGGTCCTGTCTGCATTATAATTTTATACTGTAAAATCTTGAGGTGGGGTGACACAGGCAACCAGGACTTTCCAGTAGTTAGCTTGAGACTTTTGTTTTTAAAGTCATATGTTACAATGGACAGCTTTTACAGGCAGGTTGCTAAAGGCAACAAACGGCCTATTTTCTTTTAGCCATTTTTCTCCTTTCTAATCACCTTGGGACTGAGACTTTTTGATTACCTTGGGCCTCTGTTCAGGTCATTTTGTTTTAGGTAGCAAGGTGAAGTCATATTTTGCAATAATAGTGTTTTAAGTAAATGACAAAACAAATTAGTATCTAAAAATGGTCTTTTCTATCTTATCACTACCCATAGCAAGAACCATGCCACTGCTGTCATAGGAAAAAGGCATACTAACATACATCATACAGGAAAAGACAGCTATACATTTTCCCCACGGATGCTCCCCTGTCGGGCTGCTCACACCCAGGACCCTACACTCACTCCTCCTAGTTCCATCGGGTATCTGTTTGGGGCCCCAACTATGTTGTGTGACAAGACTTTTTTTCTGGAAAGACACAACACACATGTCTATTCACCCCAAATAGGGAGCCTATGAATGACCAAAGTACCGATACTACCAAAGTCCAACTTGGGGGAATCAGTGAATTATGTTGGGGTTACTTATGGGAGCAGAAATGACTCAAAGACATCTGCACCGTCAAAGCCCACGCCAGTATGAGTAACATTTGCAAAAAACCTGAAACACACTATAGAGTGTGCAGGTGCCTCAGTGGGTTGGAGAGATTCCCTTCCAGGTGACTCAGTTGGTCTAAACTGTAGGGGGCATGGAGGTCTGAGTGCTCACAGATAGGCACTCCACGGACCTGGAATGTTAGGTGCAGAGTTGTTTCTTCAAGGGAAGGAATGCAAGGTCTGTTATCTGCTCAGAATGCTGGGAACTGATGTACTTTCCACCCTGGTAACCTTTGTACTGTCTGTGTGACCTGAGATGGCACCAGATCCTCCCCCAAACCTTATCACACTCTTATTTTTCTCTGTCAATCTATAGAACCCATCTTTATGGAAGGTGTCATAAACAGTTTCAAAGTAGTCATATCTGACCTTTATTTAGCTTACTTTGTTTCTCAAAGAGACTTAAGTTGTGCATGTGGGATTGAACTAGTTATCACCAGAAAGTTTTCAAATTGTGCTTAAATATACCTGAAACAAACCACTCCACAAGTTTGATCCAACATCACCTAAAAGGTTATATTGAACTAAACTGCTTTCTTGCATCCAGCAGATTACTTCTCTGCAGGCCATGAAGGTCATAGAGACACCCAACACCACCCACCATCCACCCTGACACTAAACCTCTTCCAAACGTCTTGTCTTCTCTCTGCTTCTTATTTGTAGTTTAGCTCATCTGAGTCTTTACAGCTGGGCTTGTCTTTATTGTTAACTCTTGGGAGGGAGGGGTCCTAGTGAATCTGATCAGTTTCAGGAACTTCCTGAAGCCATTAGTTATTTCCTGTCTTAAAGAGTTTTCCTACAGGATGGAATGTTTAATCTTGGAGGAAACTGCTACACAGTAAGAAAGCATGCTGACTCATTCTTGCCAACTCCTCCCCCTCCGAAGCAGGTTAGCATTGAAGGTGGTATGGGAGCCTTCATGTGTGTTCAACTCTGTTCCTCCTCCCTCCTCCTTTGCTTGCTCAGACTCTTTTGTTCAGTATGTATAACTTGAAGTTAATTTGTACTACTGGGTATCTGACTGGAGCCACAGATACAGATCTGTATTGTTCTTATTGAAACACAGCATGGAATTAACATTAAACTTAAATAAAAACAAACATAAATTTAAGGGGGCTGGAGAGATGGCCCAGCGGTTAAGATTACTGACTGCTCTTCCAAACGTCCTGAGTTCAATTCCCAGCACCCACATGGTGGCTCACAACCATCTGTAATGGGATCTGATGTCCAATTCTGGTGTGTCTGGAAACAGCTACAATGTACTCATAAATAAAATAAATCTTTAAAAAAAAGCATAAATTTAAAAAGGGCCCCCCCCCCCAAAAAAAGAAAGAATGCTGAGCAAGCCACAGAGAGCAATCCAGATAGTAGCATTCCTCTGGTGAGGTCCTCTTCAGTGCTTGCCTTGTGTTCTTGCCTTGACTTCACTTCAAGATGTACAGTTAGTAGTATGATGAAATAAACCTTTTCCTCTTCAAACTGCTGTGGCCAGTGAAGCAAACTAAGACACAACCTTGTTAGATTTTTCTGGCTGCAAGGCTGTGGCATAGCTACAGTTTATGTTCTGCTTGTCACGTTTAAAATTTGAAGAAGGTGCACTTCATGAATAGAGAGCCTTCAGTGTGTAGTTTCTTATTAATTTTTTAAAATTTTAATTTGCTAAAGTCTTTATATGCAGCCTGTTAATGCAGTTCTTGTGACATAGAAACAAATATTAGTTTTCATTTACTAATTGCAAATATTGAGGCCTTGGAGCCCTTACGTTTTAGGAAGGCTAAAATAGAGGACTAGGTGAAAATTTGTATAATTGGTGTGACATTTGTACAGTATGCTGCTTTCCGGTTAAAAAAATGTTTTTTATTTGTTTGTTGTTTTCATCATTCTTGGTGATGGTGCTTTTCAACACAGCCATACACCTTCCACATTGGCACAGCAAGCTGAGCATCAGTGATCTTCTCTCTGGCTCTGTTTCTGAACTGTAATTCGATGGAACTCCACGGTCAGGCCACTGTGTCTCCCCCCACTGTGGTCTGAGCTCTCAAACTGTGAACTAGAATAAGCTCAGTCTTCCTTAAGTTGCTTCTGTCATTTATTTTAATTCAATAACTAGGAAAGTAATTAAAACAGCTATAATGCAATAACACTAAAAACCAATAAGGGCTTATTAAGTGCTGGGCAGTATCCTATGTATTTTCCGTAACTACAGAATCTTGTACCAAAAATAGAGCACACATTGAAAACAAACAAGTTATTTTTTATTTTTATATTATGTGTATATATGTTTGGATTATGTCTTAGTTAAGGTCTTACTGCTGTGAACAGACACCATGACCAAGGCTACTTTTATAAGGACAATTTAATCGGGGTTGGCTTACAGGTTCAGAGGTTCAGTCCATTATCATCAACACAGAAGCATGGCAGTATCCAGGCAGGCAAGGTACAGGAGGAGCTGAAAGTTCTGCAGGCCTCTAAGGGAAGACTGACTTCCAGGCAGCTAGGATGAGGGTCTTAAGCCCATGCCCACAGTGACACACCTACTCCAACAAGGCCACGCCTCCTAATAGTGCCACTCCCTTGGCTGAGCATATGCATCACAGGTTAGTTCATATGAATGCAGTGCCCGCAGAAGCCAGAAGAGGGAGCTGAATTCACTTGATCTGGGATTACAGGCAGCTGTGAGTCACTAGTGCAGGGGCTGGGAACCAAAGTCCTGTCCTCTAGAAGGGCAGTCTGCTGTTTAAAAACTTGCTTCCCCTCTTCTCTCTCTGCCAAGATAGGGTTTCATTGTGTGGCCCCGATTGTCCTGGAACTCACTCTGTAGACCAGGTTGCCTTCAAACTCAGAGATCCACCTGCCTCTGCGTCTGTCTGCCTCTGCGGGGACAAAAGGCGTGCGCCAGCATTGCCATAGCTAAAACCTTGCTCTTAGTGACTCATGGCCATACTTATTTAAAACTAAACCGTGAATACACCACTAATCGAGTTTAATGGGGTAAAACTGAAGTGATAGAGGGAACTTCATAAATACGTGAAAATAAATAAATGGTGTTGGCCTGAAAGGCAATATAGAGTACATCTAAAGAAAGAACGAAAGGCTGGGCGTAATGGCTCATGTGTGTTGTCGTGTGCAGTCCAGGGAATACACTTCCATGGTTGTGGTTTTGGTCTTGAATGCTTGCGCTTGAGAAGTAAATAGCAAGCAATAGGGTAGGAATATGATGAGTAGTGGGGCCAGAGAGAAGAGGATGCCGGAATCACCCGGCGAGCTGTGCAAATGAGAAAGCAACAAAATACAACAACAATGAAGAAAAAAGAAAGAGAAAGAAAGAAAGAAAGAAAGAGAGAGAGAGAGAGAGAGAGAGAGAGAGAGAAGAAAGAGAGGGAGGGAGGTGAAGTAAATAAATGAAAAAATAGAAAAGGAAGGAGTCACAGACTCAAAAACTAGATATCTAATTTTAAGGCCGGGCGGTGGTGGAGCACACCTTTAATCCCAGCACTTGGGAGGCAGAGGCAGGCGGATTTCTGAGTTCAAGAGTTCGAGGCTAGCCTGGTCTACAGAGTTCCAGGACAGCCAGGGCTACACAGAAAAACCCTGTCTCGAAAAAACCAAAAAAAAAAAAAAATCAAATTTTAAAGCAAATGAAATATTTGGGACAATAGAAGTATGACTTTCCCTTTAATTCTAGCATTTGGAGGCAGAGGCAGGTGGATCTTTGAGTTCCAAGACAGCCAGGGCTACACAGAGAAATGCTGTCTTAAAAAAAAAATTACAATTTTGATTTTTGTTTGTTTGTTTTTTGCTTTGTACTTTTTTGTTGTTTGTTTTGTTGCTGTTAATATTTTATTTTTTATTTATGTATACGTGTCTATGTGAGTTGATTTGTACCATATGCATACAGGTACTCAAGGAACCCTAAAGTCATCAGGTCCCCCAGAACTAGAGTTATAGACGGTTGTGAGTCATCACATAACTGCTGGAAATGGAACTTGAGAACTCTGAAAGAGCAATGAGCACTCTTAACTGTCACAGAACACTAGACCTTGGCAGCCCTCAGACCTTAGCACGACTAACTCCAGGATAGAAGTATCATTCAGGGGCTGGAGAGATGGCTCAGCGGTTAAGAGCACTGACTGCTCTCCCAGAGGTCCTGAGTTCAAATCCCAGCAACCACATGGTGGCTCACAACCATCCGTAATGAGATTGGATGCCCTCTTCTGGTGTGTCTGAAGATAGCTACAGTGTACTCATAAATAAAATAAAAAATTAAAAAAAAAAAGTATCATTCAGTCTGGAAAAATCAGCAGGCAGACAACACCATCTGCCAAAAGGAAAGGAAAGGCCTAATCTGTAACTGTGGGCTTCTCCACCCCCGCCCCAGTTCATATATAATGACTTAGAGGCTTATGTTTTATTAATAACGCCTAGCCTTTAAGCTAGGCTTGTTCCCCGACAAGCTTGTAACTCAGTTATCCCAGTTATACTATTTTATGTCTGCCACGTGGCTGGATACCTCGCCTCAGTTTCCTACGTCTGACTTCCTCCCAGTAGTATTTCCCAGAGGCGCTCTCCTCTCCTCCTCTCCTCTCCTCTCCTCTCCTCTCCTCTCCTCTCCTCTCCTCTCCTCTCCTC
>NW_021604585.1:10212004-10220988 GCF_004785775.1 Grammomys surdaster | reverse complement strand
CTCTCTCTCTCTCTCTCTCTCTCTCTCTCTCTCTCTTTCTCCTCTCTGCTGGATGTCCCACCTTTTAATCCTGCTTCAGCTTATTGGCCATCAGATTTTTATTGGCAAGTGAGGCTTCCACACAGTACACAAGAGTGATCCCTACATCTTCCCCTTTTAGACCAATAAAAGGCTCTTTCTCTGACATCAACACACAATAAGAACACTTATTAAAACTATCAGGTAAGAAGTACATTCACAATGTCCAGTTCACATGCATCTAGCAACTTTGGAGAAAGTACTCTACTATCTCATCTTGATGAGCCTAAAGTTCTGTACTTAAATCATCTTCTATCATAACTTGCATTTATCAACCTATAAATATCCTTTTAGACCCTAAAACATTTTCTTAAATCCTAAACAACTTAAGCTTAATTGTGAAACTATAATTCTCTAGTCTTCGGCCTCATCAGAGACCTGAGAAGAATAAATAGTACCTGAGTAATCAGGAAGGGTAGAACAAGCAGCTTCTAACTCTATAGAAATGGCAGAGGTTGCTGGCTGTGTAAACAGTCACCCAACGCTTCTCTGCAACATTGGAGCAGCACCTTCAGCCAACTGGCCCAGAATATCTGACAGAATTTTTCGTGGAGCAGGAATTATGAAGAACTCGCCTTGCAAAGTCCAGCAGTCAATTTCCCTACAACCTGTCTGTCCGTTTTGGACAGCTTTCTGCCTGCAACCTCTGTCAAACCACCACAACGTGAACAGCTAATCCGACAAAGTCCATACCTCTGGGACAGTCTCTAAGTGTACTAACTTTGCCTTTGGCTTCTGTAGTTCTACTTCGGGGTAACTGTTCTTGTTGTGGTGGTTTGAATAAAAATGGCTCCCATAGGCCCATATGGAGTGGCACAATTAGGAGGTGTGGCCTTGTTGGAGTTGGTATGGCCTTGTGGGAGGAAGTGTGTCACTGGGGGTGGGCTTTGAGGTTTCAGAAGCTCAAGGTAGGCCTAGTAGCCCACTGTCTCTCCCTGTTGTCTGCTGATCTGCAGGCGACACTCTCAGGTACCTCTCTGGCACCACGTCTGCCTATGTGCCACCACCTTACCCACCATGATGACAATGCACTAAACCACTGAACTGTAAGCCAGCCCTAATAAATACTTTCCTTTATAAGAGTTACTGTGGTCATGTGTCGCTTCACAACAGTAGAGACCTCAACTAAGATAGTTCTTAACTGAGGTATGTCAACCCGGAACATGGGTTTTGTGCTTAAAAGCTCACCCTGAGAAAGGCTCAGGGCTACATTGGGATCCCGAACACCCAATGTAGTTCCAACCAGCTAATAAAGACTTTCTATTGGCTTAAACCCAATACTGAGCAGTCTTCTCTGATGGATTCTCAACAACATTAGCCACTAAGCTGATTGTCCAGACCCTACTCTGTTGTTGTTTGTTTTTGTTTGGGGGTTGTTTATTTATTTGTTTTCATTTGTTTTTAGATTGATCTTGAACTCATGATGTAGCCAAGGATAGTCTTAAACTGGAACAATCTTCCTGCCTCAGTTTCCTAAATACTCAGATTATAAGCGTGTACCCACACAGTAAGAAGAAGTACAATTTTGTACATGCTCATGACTACCTACAGTTAATAACCGTGTGTAGTATGAAGGGTTAATGACCTAAAAGCCCCGGGTGGACAGGAAAGTTGGCTTGACTGGTAACCCCTGTGTGCTGTTGGGATCCAAGCAGCAACCACACTGGAATTTATCACTCTCAGACTGCAGGGATCTGACCCAGGTGGAGTCTTCCCTTCCATACAAAACTCCAAGCCCCATGCCACTCCCTTAATGAGACTGAGGTCCTTTGTTGTTCCAATTAAAGGACAGTCTCCCCTTGTTGAATTCTATCTTATTCCTTTGTGCCTACAACACCTTGATCAATCCCCACCTATATATTTGAAAACTGCTAATAGTGTAGGTTTTAAGTCTTTTCACCAAAAATTAAGCTAAACACAGTATGTGAGGTCACTCATATGCTAAATAGTGTCACCTAGTCATCTCATAATATCAAAACATTCTGTTCTTACTGTAAATGTATATAGTTCTACTTGGGCCAGGTGTGGTAGTGCATGCCTTTAATCCCAGCACTCAGGAGACAGAGGTAGGCAAATTTCTATGAGTTTGAGGCTTGCCTGGTGAGTTCCAGGACAGCCACGGTTGTTACACAAAGAAACCCTGTCTCAGCTGGGCGTTGGTGGCACACACCTTTAATTCCAGCACTTGGGAGACAGAGGCTGGTGGATTTCTGGGTTCGAGACTAGCCTGGTCTACAGAGTGAATTCCAGGACAGCCCAGGCTATACAGAGAAACCCTGTCTCAAAAAAAAAAAAACCAAAATAATAAAAAATAAAAAATAAAAATAAAGCCTTTAATCCCAGCACTTGGGAGGCAGAGGCAGGCAGATTTCTGAGTTCGAGGCCAGCCTGGTCTACCGAGTGAGTTCCAGGACAGCCAGGGCTACACAGAGAAACCCTGTCTCGAAAAAACAAAAACAAAAAAAGCAAAACAACAAAAAAAAGAAAATAAAGCAGTATAAGACAAAAATTTTAATGGAGTAATCTAATATCTAGTGAGATAGACAAAAGAAAGAAAAAAGAAAGAAAGAAAGAAAGAGAGAGAGAGAGGACAGAGCATTTGCAAACAACTTCAGGAATATAGACATATAAAAACAAACATGATTATACCTAGTAAAACTTTTTTTTTTTTTTGAGACAGGGTTTCTCTGTGTAGCCCTGGCTGTCCTGGAACTCATTCTGTAGACCAGGCTGGCCTCGAACTCAGAAATCCGCCTGTCTCTGCTTCCCAAGTGCTGGGATTAAAGGCGTGCACCACCACTGCCTGGCCTAAAATACTTTTTTTAATTGACAAAATCATATTAATAAAATAAGAAGTCTAAGTTGATAACTGACCAAGACATGGAATTCAGAGAAGCTCAGTGGAGCACACCTTTGATCCCAGCACTAGAGAGGCAGAGGCAGGAGGATCTCTCTGAGTTCCAGGCCAGCATGATTTCCATATCATGTTCCAGGACAGCCAGGGCTACACAGAGAGACACTGTCTCAAAACCAAAAGACATTGAATTCATAATCAAAGGTCTCCCCTCAAAAGTCAACAGGCCCAGATGCACACAGGTACAATTCTAACACTAGAGAAGCTGAGGTGGGTAGGTCTCAAGTTCAAAGCCAGCCTAGGCTACAGAAAACTAGGAAAGGGGAGCCCCTCCCCCACATCATTTTCTGAGGCTATTGGAGGTCAAGCTGGGACAGGAACTATCACAGATATTTCCACTTACCAACACAGAGGGATAACTAAAGCACAGCGCTGTGTTTTAGAATGCACTTCTAGGTGTGAGTTATCACAGCCAAGCAGATTTAGCAGGACTCTAAGGGATGGTTTCACAGCAGAAAACTCACTATCAGTATGCAAAATGGGGTTTTACATTAACATATTAAAGGAAACACATTATTTAAATCTTTACAGAAAAGGCATTTGATAATGTGAAAACACCGCTCATCGTTAAGAATTTTCAGAAATCTAGGGATGAAAAGAAACATCCTTCACTCTATAGATGCCCACAGTCAAGCATGCAGGTCCGATGTCCTGAGAACTTTTTGCCCCAGGAGTATTGCCACTTCAGCCAGAGGATGCTATCCGGCAATTATATGAAGTTGGTTGTGCTAAGTGTTTAGGGTGGAGTGTGTAGGGATGTGGTTTTATTCTAAACTATTCTGGACTAGTGCTGACAGCAAATTAGCAGTTCTGGGACTGGATATTTTTTATTTTGTAAAGATTTCTTTATTTTACTTTATGTGTATGGGTGTTTGCCTGCATGTATGCTTGTGTGCCACATGGCACCTGGTGCCCTCAGAGGTCAGAAGTGGGTGTCGGATTCTCTGGAACTACACTTACAGACGGTTATGAGTCACCATCTTCTCCTAAACAGTGGCAGGGATTCATGTTTGCTGGACGCAGAAGGTATTTGGGAGGGAGTGGAGCTTCCTGGCCTTCTCCAGATGTACACCTACAGGGAACCTTCAGGTGTTCAGCCATCCGGAAGCTCTCGATAGGTTAATAACTTTAACCTAGGGAGTAGATCTTGGTTTCAAAGTTCTCTGCCTGACCCTTGGTAGTTACGGCACCTAGAGAAGGCATTAAAGCCTTGTATGGTGTTCTTGTACTTACAGGATATTTCACTGTCCTCAAGGACCTTGGCCATGGAGCCTCGGTCTCCAAGATCATGCAGCCTGGCCTTCATCCTCCTTTTCAACCCCATCCTGGTTTGTCCTTCTCCTAGAACCCTGTCCACACTGTGAGTCAGACAGTAAACCTTACCCCACGCCCATCTCTTTCTGCCATCTTGAATCTCCCTTACTCTAGAAGGTTCTAGCCGACTGTTCTGCACCCTTCCTGTGTTCTCTGCCCTTTCTTTATCCTCACAGCCTTCGTTACTCTCCCTCCCTGCTGCCTTTCATCCACAGTCAGTGAAACACCCACGGTCCCTGGGACCCTGTCAGGTAGCAAAGAAGAACACAGACCACTGAGGACACTATTAAAAATGCACACTTGAAAGCCAAGAGTGTACAAAGTGGTCTAGTGTGCCTAGCCCTCACCCTGCCCTGGCCCTTAGCCGATGTTAGAGGAACTTCTGTTGAAACAACTGTACCTGTGATAAGTCGACTATGTTCGAATCTCTCCTCAAACCTGGTACCTGAAAATGTGGCTTTAATTTGAAATAGGGTCTCTGCAGATATTAGCAAGCTACAGTGAGATTGTACCGGCTTAGGGGGACCCTGGTATGGCAATTGGAGATCTTACAGGAAGAGCATCACACTGTGAGAAGGTCGAGGAGGGACTGGAGTGGAGCAGCTATGAAAAAACCAAGGCTAGGAGTCACCAGAATCTAGGAAGAAGGAAGGGCAGATTTTTGAGCCTTCAAGACACATCAGGACCTTTGTCAGCATCTTGATTTGGGGCATCTGTCTTTCAGAACCGAGACAATATAATCCTGCAACATTAAACTATCCTACGTGGTGATAATTTTTAAGGTAGTTCGAGAAAACTATTTATCTAGGACACCAACTCTCATCTTCATCCTCAGGCTCCCGCTGCCTAAAGTTCAAATAGATCTCTACCTAGCTAGCCTTTGTCCTCTCAGACCTGGAGGAGGCCATCTCCTTTGCCGACGCTAGATGGCGCTAGAGGGATGTGCCAGCGCCACCTCTTGGGCTGGCTAAACGTTTGGTTTCTGGTGCGGCGCAGTGTGACTTGCTGGGATCCTAAATCCAAGCTGGTGATTGGGTGCTCGTTTCTGTAAGCTCTTTTCAGAGAAAATGGTGTTTGTCTTGTCAGGGAGCCGAAAGTGAATACTCTCCTCTCAAAACTGCCCTGACCCCCCCGGCTTCTGCTTTACAACCTTACAGACTCAGTCAGCTTTTAAGTGACCTATGTTCAGAGACCTGTGGTCTCCCAGGCTGGCAAAGAACTGCCTGCCATGCCATGAGGCGGTGGGCCACAAGGCCGGAGGATGAAGAGGATGCAGAAATGCTTTGCCAGGGGAGTTTGGGCAGAACTCAGTATTTTCAAATGCCACCTTGACAGCATCCTTTGGCTGTGTCACAAACATCTATAATTGCTGAAATCCAGGTGGGAACTCTCAGTCCTTCTGTCCCCTCAGTCTCAGAGAATTTACTCGAGTTGTGAGTCTCTTTTAAAACATTTTCTTTTTACATTTATTTGTGTGTGTGTGTGTGTGTGTGTGTGTGTGTGTGTGTGTTGTTTTCATGTACTTCTGTGTACTTCTCTGTCTAGGCTATAGAGGTCAGAAGAGGGCATCTGGAATCCCCAGAACTGGAGTTACAGGTAGTTGTGGGCCACCATGTCGATGCTGGGAATTGAACCTGGGCTCTTTGGAAGAACAGCTTATACTCTTTTTTTTTTTTTTTTTTAGGTTTTTCTAGACAGGGTTTCTCTTGTAGCCCTGACTCAGCTTATACTCTTAACCACTGAGACCTCTCTCTCTCTCTCTCTCTCTCTCTCTCTCCCTCCCCCCCCCCCCCATTTTTTTTTTTAAATATTGTGCATGCGGCTACATGTGTGGAGGTCAGACAATTCGCAAGAGCCATTTCTCTTCTTTCACTGTGTGGGTTCTGGGGTCAGGTCTAGAGAGTGAGTTCCAGGACAGCCAGGGCCACACAGAGAAACCCCGTCTCAGAAAACAAACACGCAAACAAACAAATAAATAAATCCAATTATACACTTACAGAAAGCTTCCTGAACCGTGGCTGACCCACTCCAAATATTGTTACATGCTTCTTAGAAGCGAGTACGTTTTTCTGTGTGATCATGACACAGCCGTCGACTCTAGAGCTCACCAGTAGCATCCAGCCTTCACACCCTGCTCTGCGTTCTCCTCATCGAGTTCACGACTGTACAGTTTTAAGTTCCAACCGTCATCCCCTCAAGGAGTCTTGTCCTGAGTGGGCTGACCACCCAGTTCTCAAGATGCCGCTGTGTGGCTCTCGTTCCGATCTGGTGTCCTCGTGCCCTACAGAGTTTGCGCAGAGTACGCGCTCGCACTCACTTGATAATAACATATCTGGTAATTACCGTGCGTCAGAGCTGGCCCAGGAGGACCCAAGTGCGTGTGTTTCCAGGAATATCATGACTCTCCATCCCAGGAATGTAAATATGTAGTAAGCTTGCATCAGACCTTGTAAAACACTGAGTTCCATGGGGAGAGACAGTTGCTGGCTGGGTTCTGCCCCTCTTCTGCCCTCACAAGTAGATTGTCCCTGACCCTCTGAATTCCCTACAGCACATCTATCTATCTGCACATCAGAAGAGGTTACCTGATCCCATGAGACTACAGTTATAGATGGTTGTGAGCCAACATGTGGATGTTGGGACTTGAACTCAGGACCTCTGAAAGAACAGCCAGTGCTCCTAACTGCTGAGCCATCTCTTCGGCTCATCCCCCACCCCCTTTTTAAAGCATTTTTAGCTATTTTATCTTATCTCCAGTATCCATATTGTATGTGAGGTATCAAGTGTATTTATCCCATGTTGTAATTATTCAAAGTGTTGCTTTATCTAATAGTTGCAGTAAATAACTTACAATCACGACATCACCAGCAAGGCTGTCTATTGATTTAGGTGCATTTCCATAGGAAATCCAGAGAGTGGCGCTATCATCTCTCGATGCGCCCCCATGAGGTGGTACATAATTTTGATTTGTCCCCTTGATCAAAGTGAAGTCTGCCAGGCCTCTTTTCATCGTGAAAATTTTCTACATGGTGTTGCCTTATTATTCCCCAGGGGACACAGAAAAGGTGCCCACTTCCCGCAGTTACAGCACTGATAACGGAACAAAGGAAAGATGGAGTCCAGGTTGGGGAAACTGACCGATTTACTAGTGTTACTTAGTGAGCATGCGTGACTCAGAAGCCGCCTGCATCGCTGAGAAGTCCCCCCACCCAGCATGGGTTGGTGGAGCAGCTCTTCCATCAGAGTCCTCTCCTCACATCAACTGTTTACTACTTCATGACTGATGGGAAGGGCCGGTGAGCTTCCTGGTCTTGTTAGATTCCTGAGAGTTTTAAGTACTTTCCTCTTCCCTACACCCTACAGAAGGAAATGTGTCAATCCAGATGGAAGGGAATGGCTATATGATGTATGGACACCGTGTGGTGTGTGTGTGTGTGTGTGCGTGTTTAATCATTGTTAGCATTATTTTGGTGATCCAATTGTCTCGAACTTGGTCATTAGAAGTCACTTGAACGGACTGGAAAGGTGGTTCAGTAATTAAGAACATTTGATGATCTTGCTGAGGATCTAGGTTTGGTTCCCAGCACGGGTATGGCAGTTCACAACCATCTATAACTCTAGTTCCAGGAGATTCGACACCCTTTTATGGCCTTCACAGGCACCAAGGACACACATAGTACATGTACATGCATGTAGGCAAACACTCAGACATATAAAGTTTTTAAATTTTTAAAAAGGTGACTTTCAGGGAGAGTCCATAATTCCCTGAAAACTGATTTACTCTTTGACATAAACAGCCAGGCTCCTCTGAAATCCATTTTTCTCCAAGGAGCTCTGGTTACTATGAGTGGAAATAGACTTACTATATTTATGTGTATGTGTGTGTTTACACAAATTTATGAGCACCAAACACATGGAGTAACGCAGGGGAGGCAGAAGAGAGTTCCTATCTTCTGGAATTGCAGTTAGAGATGTCTGTGAGACACCATGTGGGTGCTGGGAACTGAAGCCAGGCCCTCAGTAAGAGCAGCAAGGGCTCTTAACCACTTTGCATCTCTCCAGCCCTGGAAATAGTTTTTAAGACAGTAAACTGAGGCTGGTGAGATGGCTCAGCGGTTAAAAGCCCTGGCTGCTATTCCAAGAGGACCCAGGTTACAATTCTGTATTGACAAGGAGGCTGCCCACCATTTGTGATTTCAAGGGGATTTTGTGCCCTCCTGTGGCCACTAATGGTACTGCACACAAATAGTGCACAGTCATTCACATAGAGGCAAAACACTCATACACATAAAAAATAAATGAATCGGAAGAAATTAAAGCAATGATCTGGAATATCAGTACCTTTCTCACTATCCTTGGGTTGTAACTGTTCCCAAACCCTCTGGGAAGAACTGAGAAATATCTGTGTGTACATTGTGTGTATGTATGTATATTCACATTATTTCTGCATTGTTTTATCAATCAAGGGGGGCTGTGTCAATTTTTGTATATTAAAACTATGAGTTTAGTTGGTTGTAGTGGTACACCTCTAATCCCAGCACTAAGCAGACAGAGGCAGGCAGATCTAAGGTGATGTAGAGGCCAGTCTGGTCTAAAGAAAGAGTTCTAGGCAGCCAGGGATACTCAAGAAAAGAAAGAGAGAGAGAGAGAGAGAGAGAGAGAGAGAGAGAGAGAGAGA
>NW_021604585.1:10207679-10211604 GCF_004785775.1 Grammomys surdaster | reverse complement strand
AAGAAAGAAAGAAAGAAAGAAAGAAAGAAAGAAAGAAAGAAAGAAAGGAAGGAAGGAAGAAAGGAAGAAAGGAAGAAAGGAAGGAACAAAAGAAAGCCTGTCTATCCCTTCTGGCACTGTAAGGGTCATGCTGTTTTCTTGTTGTCGTTCTGGGTTTTTTGTTTGTTTTGTTTGTTTTTTCCTGGAGGGGCTTGGTGTGAGATCTTCCTAAATACCCAGCCTTGTGATCTCTTCTTTTCACTGCTCATGCTCATGCTTACTTTTGTTTGAGACTTAGTAGCCATGGCTGGCCTTGATTTGTTATGTACCAGAGAATGACCTTGAATTCTTTTTTATTTTTATTTTTATTTTTGAGACAGGGTTTCCGCTATATTAGTCTCAGCTGGCCTGGAACTCACATTTGGACCAAACTGGCTTAGAACTCATAGAGATCCATCTACCTCTGGCTCCAGACTGCTGGGATTAAAGCCATGAACTACCATAGCCTGCACCACTCAGGGGCTTTTTAGATTTTTTTTTTTTAAATGTGTATGAGTGTTTTGCCTACATGTTTGCATGTGAACCACGCCATGCCTGACGCCCAGTGCCGATCAAAGGCATTGGATTCCCTGGAACTGGAGTTATGGAGGGTTGTGAGCCATCATGAGTGATGTGATAGGAACTGAATCTGGGTCCTCTGAAAGAGCATCAAATACTTTTAACTGCTAGCTATCTTTCCAATCCAAGTTTTTTTTTTTTTTTAATTGTGTCTGTGAAAAAAAAAAAAGGTTGGGGGGGGGGAAGGGGAAGACGAGTGTGTGCAAAGACCAGAAGAGGTATAAGGCCCCTTGCATCTGGAATCACAGGTGTTTGTGAGCCGATGAAGGTATTGGGGTCAGCACCTGGGTCCTAATAGAATCCCAAGTACTGTTAACCCCTGAGCCATCTCTCCATCCCTGACCGCACAATATCTTTAGGAATGAGTTGTTGAAAGAGAGAAGGAGAGCAGGTAAGGATCTATGCTGTGATTTTAATGGCTATCGTCAAATTGCTTTCCACAGGGAGAGTGTTTCTATTTTTACTCTTGTTTTCTTTGTGACTTTTGTCAACCTGGCTGGCCAGAGATATAATTTCTGATGCTTTAATGGCCGCTATTATTAGCTAACTTGATCGTTTCTGCATGCCTCTAGTGAAAAATGGAAATGGTCACGGAAAGAGTGTTGTGACTGGGTGAAGGTTCCGTCCCCAGTGGGGTTCAGTATTGTCCCTCCAGGTTCATTACTGTCCCTCTAGACTCAGCACTGGGGTTTGAACCTGGGGCCTCACGTGCGTGAGGCATCACTCTACCGCTGAGCTACGTTCCTAAATCTTATTTTTTGTTTTGAGACAGGATCTCGGTAAGTTAGCCAAGTTGGGTTGGAGCTAAGTCGATAGCTCAGGCAGGCTTTGAGTTTCCGGTCTCCTTGCCTCAGCTTTCTGAGTAGATAGGATTACAGACCTGGACCAATGGGGCTTGATCCCCGCCCCTGCCCCGCCCCCATTTTTGGAAATCACTAAGGAAAACAGTAAAAAGATTAATTTTTAACTTTGAGTAGCTAGCTGCCTGGTTGTGGCTGACAAAAACTTGCTCTCAGCAGTACATGCACCCTGTGTTGTTCCAGCCAAAGAGAAAGCAGTTTGGTCCTACTGGACACATCAGATACCTCCATCTGCAGAGGCAGGAGCCAGGTGGTCCCCAGGAAGTTTTGCTCAGCTATTAGTAAACCACAGGCTGCAGGAGGGAAGTCTCTGCACTTGTCTGTGGGTATCCTGTTCTGTGTCTTTGGTTAAAAATCAATCAAGTCTCCAGGAGGTAGTGGTGCATGACTTTAATCCCAGCATTTGGGAGACAGAGGCAGGAGGATTTAAGACTTTGAGGCCAGCCTGGTCTATAGAGTTCCAGGACAGCCAGGAGGGAATATTGAAGTCTATCCCTGAAGAGAAAGGTACTCTTAATCTGAGCTGATTTTAAGATTATCATAGGTTTGATTTGCCTCATATTGGACCTTATTATTTAAATCTACAAAAAAGAGAGGAGGAAGTGGAAGAGGAAGGGGAAGGGGAAGGGGAAGGGGAAGAGGAAGAAGAAGAGGAGGAGGAGGAGGAGGAGGAGGAGGAGGAGGAGGAGGAGGAGAAAGGGGGCAATAATTTCTTGTGGTTCCTCACTTTAGATTTTGCTACCTATTTATTTATTATTATTCCTGTAAATGTCTATAGCCTGAAAGACCCTCCTCTTCCCATTTTGTCCAATAGTCTCTTCCTCACTTCTCTGTGAAAACTATTAAAACATAATTTGTCCTCTAAGACACAAAGCAAGAGGCATCTTCTTTCATGGGGGATTCTATGCTCCTCTCCCAAAGCACTGGCCCTCCTCTTCACTCTGCAGCTTTCCATCCTTTCAGTGGTCTTTGTAAAGCCCTGTCGTTACACTACTCTCTTCCCCACTGTACCCATGCTCTGAGGGGTAGACTGAATCTCACTCACCACTATCTTCTGAGAAGCTAGTATCAGGCTTTGTGTGACGCCAGATACTAGTTTACTGAACACATTCAAAACGGAATGAGCTATGAAATGGCTGGAACAGAGGTGGGAGTGGCCATCCGGTAGGGTGGCGATGGCACAAAGTCCAGCCAAGAACAGCCACTCAAGGGCTTCAGGAAACCAGTGCCCCACCCCCACCCCACCAGAAATGAGGCAGCATATGGCTGGTGTGTTTGTGCTGAGGCAAAGTCCTTGTTTCACATGCCTCCAGCCTCTCCAGATGTTGACCTCAGTTTGCAGGCTTCATCTACAAACAGGCTGTCTTCAGGCTGTCTTCACTGGAGGCCAGACTGTTATTCCCCCAGGGAAGTTCCGCTGGGGAGATGTCCACACTTGCCAAACCTTCTGCCTTGCAGGGCTAAGTTGAGAAGCCCAGACCCAACTGCTATCTCAGACTTACAAAGTCTAAGCTGCCCCCGCAGACTGCTGGGGCCACATCTATATTTCGAAATTTCCTTTTCCAGGGACACAGTGGTGTCAGGGGAAGTCCAGAAAACCAGGCAGCTGTTCCCCTCCAGGGCATGAGATGGAACTTTCTTGTGGTTTCTATCGCCAGCAGCTTGCAAGAGAGCCAAGCCCAGGTCAGGTATGTGTACCAATCCCCAAACAAGTTCTCAGTCAAATAACATCTCATTTAACAATGAAAGGGGAAACCCTGGCCGTTGCCCCAGCACTATTTCCTGAAGTAAAGCCATAAGACCTGGAATTCTGAGAATTCCTCTGAGCCAGGGGCAGATAGGAGCTGCTGGGTGGTTCCTCGTACTGACTGCTGTGGCAATGCCACACCTCGGAGACTGAAGGTCCAGCTTTACACGGTGGACTGGCTTTGGGAATTCTCGGGAGAAAATTTTGGTCAGGATAATACATGGACTAGGACCAGGTGCTGGGGGAGGTGTTCCCAGGGAGTAGTGACAAAAGAAGCCAGGGAGAGGGGGCAGTGGGATGTAGAGGTGACTAGTGGTTCCCATGGGGTTCAATCCAGGAGCCTGGATTCAAATCCTAGCTCAGTGGGAGACTGGTTACTTACATGGTCTTGGGCTGCACTTGGACCTGTCTGAGGTACATTTTTTTTTCCACTTGTGAAATGGGTAAATGGTCTCTGCCTTGTGAAAGTGGCTTCCTCACAGGCTGCTGTCACTGTTGGCATTTCGTCTAGGCTTCACCCCACAGTTACCTAGCAACAGCCAGGTGTGCCTGGCTCACAATAAAAGGGGCTGCTTGCCCCTTCTTCCCTCTCTTGCCCTCTTGTTTCTCTCTTGCTCTTTCTCTGATTCCCTTCCTCCTCTCTCCCCATGCTCATGGCTGGCCTCTATTCTTCTACCTCTGTCTGTCTGTCTGTCTGTCTGTCTGTCTCTCTCTCTCTCTC
>NW_021604585.1:10185988-10207579 GCF_004785775.1 Grammomys surdaster | reverse complement strand
TCTCTCTCTCTCTCTCTCTCTCTCTCTCTCTCTCTCTCTCTCTGCCTTCCTCTCAACTCTTCTCCCCATGTCCCCATGCCCTAAATAAACTCTATTCTATTCTATAGGGTCAGTCGTGTGGCTGGTCCCTCAGAGGGGAGGGACGCCTCAGCATGGGCCCTCAGAGGCACTCCCTTCCCCTATACCATACCTCGCCTCCACCAAACATATTCCTGGCTTTTCGTTATCTTTTTATAAAACACAACAGTCCCTGCTGGGCTCAAGAGCATTATTAGCAATAACATCTTTTGTCCCGAAGACAGACCTGAGACTGTGTGGGGAAAACTGAGCTTCCTTTCACTGCATGGGGAGGACCTGACAGTATGTTTCTCTCTCTTATCCAGAGCTAGTTGAGAAGGCCACCAACTCCACCATGGGGTGGGCTGTTCACAATCCCCGTGGTCTCCTTATTCTATGTCCAAGGCTTTTTGGGAACAAAGAGAAAATCTCCTTCCAGCAGGGCCATTCGGAGTGGGAGTTGCCCAGTACCCTCTTGCAGAAGCGGCAAGTCTCAGCTTCCCTCTCCTACTCTCTCAAACCAGTAGAACCTGCCACTTCCAGGACAGGGGACAAAGGCTGCCTATTGCCTGGCAGGAGGTCCCTTCTGTCTCAGCGCCTCTTTGCTCTAGTCCAGCTTGAAGATTACTCAAAGCTTCCACACTGAGGTCTAATCTCGAAGCAGAGAGGCAGGGTTTTAAATGAAGGCTTTGCCTAGGATGACAAATCTGGGACACGTTCTCCATCTATGCTGGGCTCTCCTTTCTCCGTGCCTTTTCTCTAGGCCTTATCTGAGGAAGCCAGGGAAAGTGAAGAGCTCCCCGGCAATAGAGACATCTTTCATCTTTGCTCAGCAACTTGTTTTGAACTTGCCCGAGGTAGCTCTGAGTTCCCTGAAGCAAGGAGCCGTAGGTGCTCTGCACACAGAGGAAAGCTAGGTTGGAAAAGGAGGATAGAGGCCTTGCTCAAAAGCCAAGCAGATCAAGGATACTGGTTACTCGCTACAACCTGAAGTTAAGGTACTATTGCTGAAGACAATACATATGTCATCAGAGTTGAGCAGGTGACTTAACTAGACGTGTCACCCCTATTGACGAGCATTCAAGCACGGAAGGTGCTCTGCACACTATCAGAGGTGAAAGGTAACCTCCAGTATCTCCCAGATACAATGTCTGCAACCTACGACAGCCTGCCTATAAGCTATATCGCCCAAATGTTACAGGAGTGAACAGCCACTTTCTGATTGGCTTTAAGGTTCACTCCATGAGCTAGTAAAAGAGGGACTAAGATTCTGAGTCCAAATAGGCTATAAGCCTCGGTGAGGGGGTGGGGAACCTAAAACTATTATTCTGCTAAAGGAACATAGCAGGAAAGTGACTTCTAATGACAAACTGCTATATGATGCTCCAGCACTATATATATCCTGAAGTAAAGCAGCAAGACCTGGAATTTAAAGCATTCCTCTGGGCCGGGGTAGACAGAAGCTGCAGGGTGGCTCCTGGATCTCTTGACTCTCCTAGGACCAGGAACCGTGCTGACTGCTAAGGCAAAGCCGAGCCCTTCCCAAAGCCACTTTGATAAAGTAAAAAACCTTTGGAGCACTAAAAGGGATGACTTCATGCTGTTGCCCCAGTGCCGCCCCCTTCCACTCAGGCATCTATGTGGAAGAGGAGGCAGAAAGATCCTAAGTGTTCTGTTTTATAAACAGTGGTGGTGTAACACAGCAGGAGGACACACCTCAGAGGGCCGGGCAAGATCCCTCCCCCAATCCCCACCCCAGGAATCAGTCATATAGCAGGCCAAGTATAAGGAAGGTTTTTTGTGTTTGTTTGTTTGTTTGTTTGTTTGTTTTCCCCCAGGAAGGGAAGAGGACCCGGGGAAAGGAGTAGAGGCAGAGAAAGAAATGAGGAGGAGACTTGGGAGGAGTGGGGTGTGGACATGCTCAAACTACTGTGTATGAAAGTCTTTTCTCGGCCGGAAGGTGGTGGCACACGCCTTTAATCCCAGCACTTGGGAGGCAGAGGCAGGCGGATTTCTGAGTTCGAGGCCAGCCTGGTCTACCGAGTGAGTTCCAGGACAGCCTGGGCTACACAGAGAAACCCTGTCTCAAAAAACCAAAAGAGAGAGAGAGAGAGAGAGAGAGAGAGAGAGAGAGAGAGAGAGAAGAAAAGAAAGTCTTTTCTAAATTAAAAAAAGGTTTCCAAAGAAAGCCAAGGAGAAATGTAGACTTGCTGAGGTTGTGGGGGTGTGGGACAGAAACACGCTGTCACTCCACTCCTGCTCTGCTGCCAGGTGGCCGGAAGACACACAGCTGTACAGCTTGGCATCTTCAATCAACTGCAGAACTGGGAAGCGAATGGCCACGGCATGGTCTGTGCTTTGTCTTTCCCTGGACACTGAAGTGAGACAAAGATTGAGTTCCAGGAGACTGGGGTGACAACCTTCAAGCTCTCTTGGTAAAGCTAGTTTTGAGTGGTTTTCTGTTCTTGTATTCTGGGGCAGCTTGGGGTTATAAGTAGAGCTGCCTGAGGCACAGATTAAGGATGAGGGCTGGAAGACGGTCAGGTTTGAATCCTAGTTCCCATCACTTCACAGCAGTGTGACCTTAAAAGAAAACACTTTTTGATTTTGTTATTAACCATTATTGCAGTCCTGAGGACAGAACCCAAGATTCTGTGCTTCCTAGACCAATCGCCACCCTGATTTGGGGTTTTGTTGTTTGAGACAAGCTCTTGCTATAGCCCAAGCTAGCCTTGAACCTGTGATCCCACTACCGAAGCATTTACAGTTTTAAGTCCATTTCTTTATTTACAAAGCTTAGGTTCACCGTCATGACACTACCCCCACCACTGCCTTAGCCCCAGTAAGTTGCAAAGGACTGGGGGAATGCAGACTGAACCCAGAATGCCCTCCATAGAAACTCTGTTACGATCTTTTGAGTTTGACTCTTTCAAACACATCTCCACCACACCTAAGTTCCCTTGTTTTGTGCCTGTTGAGTGATCTGTCCTCTATTATCACTTAATCTCTCTACCTATCTATCATCCATCCATCCATCTTTAGCATTTCACTATGTATCCCTGGCTGATCTGGAATTTGCTATGTAGGCCAGAATGGCCTCAAACTCTGAGATCTGTGTGTACCACCACTCCTCGCTGTCCTTATTTTAATTCAATCCTCACTGCCTTCTTCCCTAAATACATTTTTCCTTGTGGTACTAGGGTTCAAACTTTGGGGGGCTTGAAGGATGCCAGGGAAGTGCTTGTTCTACTGACCTACATTACAACCCCCCTCCCGCCACCAATGGCAGGGTCTCACTGTAGTCATGGCTGGCCTTGAACCCCCAATCTTGCCTCTGCTTCTGAAGGGTGGCATTAAATGCATACAACACACTCCTGGTCTTCCTGCAGTTCTGTCTTTCTTCTGTACTTCCAGCAGTGATCTATGTACCCTTGAGATGTATTTTCCCCTGCATCCAGTCACCTAACTTCTGTGCTCTTAACAAATACTGACTATATTTACCAATTTCTAGCCCAACAGCCATCTTCCTAAAGATCCTATTGTCATTCCCCCCAGTTCAGTAGGATCTTATATCCCTACATATATATGCAGTTAGAGTCCATCTCCTAACCCCTTCAACTTTAGATCAGATTTGAGACCTGCCAAGGTGATCTCCATGCCCATAGGGTATACAAATATCCCTAGTGGGCTACTGAGACTCCCCATTCTCCGTATTCCTCCTGTGGTCCAAGTCACTGTCTCCTCAAGTTCAGGAGCAACTTCATTCTCTCTTCTTTCTTTTTCCGTTATTCACTGCCTAGCTAGCAACTTCTTTGTTCTACTGCATGTAGGTTGCACCCATGCTCAGCCTGTTTAGGCTCATGGTACTGGTCCTTCACACAGCTTAGCTGTGTTTCATCTGAAGGCTTGGAGTGCCCCACCCCATCTTCTTGTAGGTTTCAGATTATATCAATCATGATACACTTTTTAATTGTCTCCTCTCCTGGCCCAATGGCCATTCTACACTGGCCCCAACCATATTAGGCTCAAATGCTCAAGTGTTTGGCAATCACAATGGGTTTCTACTGATGATAGTTGGTGGTCCTTCTTCCAGATCACCCCCCTCAGCACTGCCATCAGTGATCTGTGCACCCGCAAGGTGTCCCCGATCCAATCAATCACCAAACTGTCAGTTCTATGTTCTTAATGAGTACTTTGTGAATCTGTTCCATTTCCATAACCTGCCAAGCAGCCTCTTCAGAGCTGGTGCAGCATCTGGTCATGAGCTTTTGCCTACATCTACTCTGTGTGTGTGCACAGTGTATGTGTGTGGGTATACATGACAGCTGGGTACACATGCAGAGGCCAAACGATGACATTGAGTGTCTTCCTCTACTGCTGCCCAACTTACTCTTTCCTGAATGAGAAATATGAACCAGGAGCTCACTAATTAAGGAGGTCGGCCGGCCAGCAAACTCCTGATTCTGTCCTCACTGCGGGACTGTAAGAACACACCACCATGCCCGGTTCTGTGTGTGGGGCCTGGGGATTCGAACACAGGTCCTCATGCTTGCAAATACTCTATCAATTGAGCCGCCTCTCTCCTCCTCTCCTCCCTTCCTTCTGTGGTGTTCCTTCTGAACCTAGGGCGTCGCACACGCCAGGCAAGCGCATACAGCCTTAACCTCCACACCTACTCTCTTCAATCATCTAGAGGTTGGTAAAAACTATTTTTGGAAAGGACTATATCTCACAACTGCCTTCATAAGAATTTTTATTATTATTTAGAAATGCAGTTATATACATAGAACAATTAAAATTAAATTAAACTTTGTACAAATATTAAAATACTATCTTCATACCCACTGCAATGTACAGGATACCAAAAAATATATATATAAAATAAAATAAAGCAAACCCAGATTGATTGACATCCTGCACAGTCAATTAAGCATGTGTTGTTTTAAACCATTATATGAGTACCATTCTGCAAAGGATCCCATAGTGGTGCACAGCCTTAAGAAGCCAGGCCAGTGTGGATACAGCCATGCAACCCTCAACTACTTCCTCTCCTTACTTGGCAATCCAAGCGCTCTACTCCGCAAGCCCCATGGTGAGCTCTACTACTGGGAGAGGACAGGGTGGGGTTGGTGGGGCGGCACTTTGTTCAAAACTCTACTAGGTTTTCAAGTGGGTATTAAGTCACAACTCAGAAAAGCTGGCCTGCCACCTTTGGCTTTCCAGGGAACCATCTACCACATCACTCAGCCTAAACATATGCCA
The DNA here is from genome assembly GCF_004785775.1 of Grammomys surdaster. Taxonomy (NCBI): domain Eukaryota; kingdom Metazoa; phylum Chordata; class Mammalia; order Rodentia; family Muridae; genus Grammomys; species Grammomys surdaster. Next base: position 10,202,260 of record NW_021604585.1, on the reverse strand, counting down.
AGTAAACTATTCTCTAAGGCTGCAGAAAACCCAGCAGGCCCCACAGAGGAGGCTCTAGCTGTACTGTCAGCCATGCTGTGTGTCCCTTCTAGAGTCTTTGCTCTTTAGGGAGGGGGAAGGGAGGAAGGATCTAGACATGTCTGCAGCATATTCCATTTTCCATGCTAGAATGTTCCTCAGGAACAGAGGAGATATTGTTATGCAGGAAGCCAAGTGACTCAAGAGCTCTGATGGGACTGGGAGGAAAAGGCCAACTGTCATCTATCCCCACTTGGCCACTCTCAAAGCAGGAAAAGTATACCTTTGTCTGTCTTGTAGCCTGGCTTCTTTACAGAACTGTAAAGCTGGGGGTGCAGGGACGAGGGCAAGATGAATGGGGAAGACGGTTTTTAAGTTCTCTTTGCAAATGGAGTGCTTGTAGAATGTACACGGAAATGCCTTATAAAAACAAACAAACCCACAAGGTGGTCAGGACTCTGCCCATTTCACAGCTCGCACACAGTGAAACACACAAAACACAGAACTGGGCAGATAGAGCCTACCTGTTAAACTAAGGCATGGAAGGACGGAATTTTCTGTTTATTTCATCATTCTGGCCCTTTAAAACTGATAGACTGTGACAGCAAGTCACCAGGATATAAAACCTGCATTGAGTCAGTGTAAGTATGAAAAAGCAAAAACATCTCCCAAACCAAAAAACCCTGTGTAAAAGTCCTTTGGTGCTGATTGCCTCTTTTGGACAAGTCTCAGGATGCCCCTGGAGGTGAGCCCAGTAAAGTAGGCTGTGTAGTTTCTTCCCACTTGCTCTAAGCTTCTTTCTGCCCAACAGCCTGCCACCTGCTACTGACCCTGTTTCTAGCCAGGCTCCACTTCAAGGCCATTAAGTCCCCCAGTCCTTCTGTAATGGACAAAGTCCAGATGTCCCAGAAACCACAGCACATGGCTTATGGTTAAGAAATTGCTTTAGAAGAAAGAAACAATGCAGGAAGAAGTCACAGATGGCAGCAACAGTAGGTGAGAAACCTCAAGAAGAGAGCTTCTAAAAACCAGTGACAAGAGGATGGGGAGCATGGATGGCCCTTTATCCTTCAGTTAGGCGAGCCTGGGCCTGTGATCCCCAGAGCAGGCTAGTGGATGCTGAGAGAAAACGAGGGACCAGGAGGTTCTTTTACCGAAGGCCCAAGCCAGTCAACTACAAGGCTAAATAAGCCCCAAACAAAAGTGCAATCTGTAAGAGGCAAAAGCCCAGGGTAAAGACACAGAAAAGGGAAGTATCTTTCATTTTAAAACTCCTGGAACAGAATTCAGATTTTAGAAGAGCGTAAGCAAAAGAGGAAGGCCCATTCAGAAAACTTGTGCTCCTTGCCCAGTTCTCCCCTTGAGGAGGCTGGACACCACTGAAGCTGCAGAAGAGCCATGGGGAGGTGGCTTGGGACCTTGGAACCCACCCCCAGGTAGGCCTGCGGCAGCAACTGCTAGGTGTGTTTTAGTCATCTAGTCTGAGCACCTTCTCCAGCCCATCCCTCAGTCATCCATACCGGTAGCCTGGACACTGGGCACAATGGACTGGCCTCCTGGGTTAGTGTGGGAATGGCCAGCAGGGGCAGCAGGCACTGCCCTTATCCTGAGAGGAGATGAGGGTGGCAGGAAGCCAGGCATGACAAGGACTAAAGTGCATTGTGAATGGAGGCAGTGGGCAGTGAGCTAGGAGTTATCCCCCTATTTTTTGAAGCCACCGATACCTGGAGCTAACCCTGTTGTGTCAGGAACTATAAATACATTGGGTTTTTATTACTATTACCACCCCAGAGAGGCTCATCATAGGTGTAGTCCAGGATTGGCTCTGAAGTTTCCCAGCCCCAAGTCTTGAGGAGGAAGAAGAAGAGGAGGGAGGGAGGGAGGGGGAGAGAGAGAGAAAGAGAGAGAGAGAGAGAGAGAGAGAGAGAGAGAGAGAAAGAAAAGCACACATTCCTTAATCTGTCTTCTCAAGATGGTAGAAGCCTGGTGGGGCTCAGTTACCCAGACTTGTCAGCATTCAGTACAGGGCCATAGGAGGCCCCAGCAAAATGGCTGGAGCATTTCTTCAAGGCCAGCACTCTCCCACTCCCAGGACCTACATCTCAGGTTCCTGGGTACCCATCAATCTCCATCAGCTGGCAGGGAAGATAAAAAGTGGCTTGTCAATGATGGCCTGTGGAAAGGCAGGAGCAGAGAGCAGAGGACAAACAGCGGCCCAGCAGGCCACTTCCTGGGCATAGTTACTAAGGCACATGACCGTGGTGAGGAGGGTCCTCAGGACCTGGCCGGAGCTGCCTGCAGCCACCGGGGACTTGGGTCTGTACCTCTCAGCCTCCCCTCCACCACCACAAACCTAAAAATGAGCAACTTGCCCAGACTGCCAAAAGCCAGATGAGCTTCTGTTGGTATCTCAGCAGATCTCGGGATTCTGTGGGCTGCAAGGAAGCCAGAGCTACCTAGGACTAAGTCCAGGAAACAGCATGCAACTTCCCCTTATCCAGGAACAGAAACCAAGGCCAAGACAGCCATTGCTGGAAGCAGGAAGTGAGAACTTGCATATTAGGAAGACAATCATTATCTGACCCCCTTCTTCCCTCCCACAGGTCTTCTGGGTGCTTCTTGGAAACTCTCAAAAGAGCCAGGAACCTGCACCTGAGCTGGTCAGCTGAGTGCTGGGCGGCTTTGGCAAGACTTCTCAAACCTTCTATCCTTACTTAGTTAAGGAAGATGCCATCAGTGTCAACACACAGGGCAAGCTCAGGGACCCACATTCTGGACCCAACATGAGCTACTCCTGCTTTGAGTGCCTTACTACTCTTCAATCTGTTTTTGCAGCCACAGGCCTAGCCCCTGGGTACAGGTGGCAGTAGCCACTAAGGCCTGTGGACAGCAACCCACCTGCACAGCAGGGAACCTGGACAGGGTGGGGGAAGGCACAAGTAAACACAGCAGTGCTCAGGCCCTCATGGCTGTGGAGCCAAGGGCTGGCTGGAAGGGACCCAGAGGCTGAGGGAAAGGGAGGGTTCAATCCAGCACATTCAGACATGTCCCTGACAGATGGGAAGGCTGGGCCAGGCAAAGAGCCAGGTCCTCCAGCTGTCCAGTGAGCAGATGGTGAGAATCTTCCTTGAGTATCCAGCGAGGTGGCCTGCAGGCTCTCAGGTACATAAGAGATACACAGGTGGCAGCTCAGGCATCCAGGTGGGGCAGCTGGAGAAGACATGGTATTTAAACCCACAGGAAGAGAGAGGACGGGCAGAGAGGAGAGAGGCCAGTGGCAGCCCTCATGCTTCTTTCAACAGTGGGATATCTGCAGAGACAGGGAGGGAAGTACAGCAGTTACCTAAAGGTGTCTCTCAGTATTACTTCCAACTCCACCTCAGGGAACCCCAAACAGCTCTCATTTAAAGAAGAAATAAAAGGCTCCACTGTACATGTCTAAGCTAGTCCAAGTTCTCTGCTTTCTATTTCTGTCCTTTCTGCCTCCATTCTCCCACTGCCTATATAAAATATCAATGCTAAGCCTGGCATCCAAACACCCTTTGGTGCCACCAATATAACCCTGATTGCCTTCTCTGGGTCTTGCTACTTTTGATTCTTTTCCAACCTTGCTCTAAGAAGCTACAAAGTCTTCCTTAAGTTCCATCTTTTTTTTTTTTTTTTTTTTTTTAAGCCATCTGTCATCTGTGTGAACCTGGACAAATCAGTCTGGACCAAAACAGTGGGTTTTTGATCTTCTCATAAGTCACCAGAGGGGAGAAGTGCTAGACCCATGCTTCAAGCTCTTGACTTCCTAGGACATTTGTCTTAGCACAGCTGTCTTGTTTTCTGAATACCTCATTATGGCATGAGTTCTTCATTTTTTTTCCCATTACTATACTTTTAAAAAGTTCATTATGTATTTATTCATTTCTTTTAACATGTGTGTACATCCACACACTGCAGAAAACATGTGAAGATGTGCACTTGTACCTGCAGGTCAGAGAACAACTTTTGGGAGTCAGCTCTCTTATTCTACCATGTGGGGACTGACTGGGAATCAAATTTAGATCATCAGGCTTGGTAGCAAGTGCCTTTCTCTGCTGAGTCATCTTGCTGGCCTTATTTATTTGACAGATAGGGTCTATGCAGTCCAAACTACCCTCAACTGTGGTCCTCTTATCTTAACCCTTTAAGTGCTATGACTACAGGCCTGAGGCACCATATCTGGCTGGCCTTACAACTATTGGTTCCATTATTTCTGTAGTGCAGGCCCCACTGACTTTCCAACTGATATTCCACGCACCAGAGAGAGTGCTTCCTGTTTGTGTCAGACCTGAAACCTCACCCAGCAACACACAAAAGATGTGGCTTTCAAAAAGGTTTGCTCAGGCCAGGTGTAATGGCACATACTTTTAATTGGAGGCAGAAGCAGAGCCATCTCTGGGAGTTTGAACCAGCCCTCATCTACATAGTGAGTTTCAGACAGCATCCTTCTCATCTCTCTCCAACAAAGAGAAAAGAAGGCAAGCTACTGACAGACACATTTCAAAGTGTTAGACATGGACTCTACCTAGGACACCAGGATTCACTAATTTTCCCCTGGGGCTCTTTCAGAAAGGCATTATGAAGGCAGAAAGTGTCATTATCAACATGGAGCTTCTAGGTTTTGTCTGAACTACACTGGGATTTCACCTGCAGATATTCTTTAAAGTGACAGATTCAAATTATAGTTAAACTCTCCATGTTCGCCGGGTGGTGGTGGCACACGCCTTTAATCCCAGCACTTGGGAGGCAGAGGCAGGTGGATTTCTGAGTTCGAGGCCAGCCTGGTCTACAGAGCGAGTTCCAGGACAGCCAGAACTACACAGAGAAACCCTGTCTCGAAAAACCGAAAAAAAAAAAAAAGAAAGAAAAAAAAAGAAAAAGAAAACTCTCCATGTTTTGGCAAAGGCAGACTGTCAGTAGGTAACCACCGTATGGTCAGTGTGACACAAAAGGAACTAGTTCTCCGGGAGTCGATATGGCACTGTAAGGTTAAGAATGCTGGTTTAGAGCCACAGCCATTTAGTTTTAAATCTCAGCTGTCAATTACCAGTGGATAAATGACAAGTAAAACTAGGTCCCATATTCTCCATCTGTAAAATGGGGACAGTTGTAAATATCTACCACTCACTTAACTGCCATCATAACTGTGCAGCTTAACTGCGATGGACAACACAAGGAAACCAGCACTTCTATACTTCTGTGTAGAATGAAGCAGCTGTCTTCTCTACAAGATAAGCAGACTACCGTTTTCTCTGCAGTACCTCCCAAGGTCTCCTTATTTTCCGCCATGAACATAAAACTTTGTAACCGTCCTATACGCTGAACCCCATGCAGTTGGTTTGGCAGAGCCTATGGCTGTAAATAGTCTGAGAGCCATCGAATTCACAGGTAACAGTGAAGAGAACCCAAAGCTCTACCTGGCATTCTGAGGACCAAGTCCTACTTTGTAGGCTAACATTCTATTAGCCCCCACCCCTGAAAATACACTAGGTACCAGAGTGGCCCACAGGGCTTCCTTACTCCCAGCAAGGATTCTAACAGCTAGTAACTCGTGTTTAGCAAAGACCACTTACCATCTGTGTACTCCTCTGATGTCAGGGATAAAAGGCTTTGTATGTCACTGTTCTCTGAATCTGCAGTGTCTTTGTGTGTTGGTCGGCTGCTCCCTGAGCCGGCCACCCAGGAAGATGTGGTTGCCTGGTGCACCATCACAGTCTCTGAGCCCTGGGAACCCCAGGCTTCACACAGCCCAGAATGGCCCGGGGCCTCATCCTCTCCATTTGCAGAGGAGCAGGCCGCCTGGCCTTGCAGCTGCTGCTCCCCTGGCATGTTCCTCCCACTAGGTGCAGACCCTTCTGACAGAACAATCTGCACTCTGGGATCAGCTGGTGGCATGCAGTGACCAGAACTTCCATACACAGCTTCCTCGTATGAAGGTAGTGCAACCTGGACCCCATCCACCATGATGGAGACTTGGTCCCCAGAAACCCCCTGTTCACGTCTGGATCAGAAAAGAAAAAGACAAAAGAAGAACCTGAGTAACACAGAGTTGAATAAATGATGTTGTATTAACAAAACCCATCATTTCCCAGTACTTACTATATGCCAGCAAGTACAAGCTACTTTAAACACTTAAGCACACTGGATCCTCACCTGAGCCCTTCCACCTAGGGATTCACCAAGAATACAGGCTTGGCTCAGAGGAGTTAAGTGCAGTGGTTAAGAATGCTGGCTGCTCTTCTAAAGGACTCGGGGTCTGACTCCCAGCACCCACACAGCAATGCTCAACCACCTGTAACTCCAGTTCTAAGGAATCCCATATGCTCTTCTAGCCTCAGTAGATACAGGCACAAATATCATGCACAGACATACATGCAGGGAAAACACCCATACACATAAGTAAAATAGAAACACAGCCTGCTGGGCCTTGGGACACAGGCTTTTAATCCCAGCACTTGGGAAGCAGATGCAGGAGTTTTGGGACAATCTGGTCTACATAAGAAGACTCTGTCCTTTTTAAAAAAAAATAATTTTAACACAAATGCAGGAACAAACATGTGGCAAAGTCTACATAAAGTCCCCTGAACCATCCAGTGGTAACACTGGTGTATACTCCTGCTGAGGTCAGGAACTGTAGCCTAGATACCCACACCCATCCTATAATCAGGACTTCTTTTCCCATAAAGCTATAACGTTGTATTCCAGAAACTTAACAATGGTGCGTTATAATATAAACTTCCCAAACTGTCTGCAAACTTACCCATGTGGCTCTATGGTTTTTATCCAGAATCAAACATACCATATTGGATAACTTGATGGCAACTTGACATAGACTAGAGGCATAGGAGAAAAGGGATTCCCACTTGAGAAAATGCCCTCATAGACTGGGGCATTAGGAAGTCGGTAGGTAGAGCATTTTCTTAGTATATGATGAGGGAAGGTTCAGCCCATTGTGGGTGGGGTCATCCCTAGGCTGGTGGTCCTGGGTTCCATAAAAAAGTAGGTTAAGCAAGCTATTAAGCAGCAACCTTCCATGGCCTCTGCATCAGTTCCTGTCTCCAGGTTCCTGCCCTGTTTGAATGTCTGTCCCAACCTCCTTCAGTGATGAACTATGGATGTTGTGGTGGTTTGAATATGCTTGACTCAGAGAGTGGTACATTAGCAAGTATGGCCTTGTTGAAGGAAGTTTGTCACTGTGGTGGTGGTCTTTGAGACCCTCTTCCTAGCTGCTTGGAAGTCAGTCTCTCCTGGTTGCCGACAAATCAAGATATAGAGCTCTCAGCTCCTTTTCTAGCACCATGTTTGTCTGCATGCATGCCATGCTTCCTGCCTTGATGACAATGGAATAAACCTCTGAAATTGTAAACTAGCCCCAATTAAATGTCCTTTATAAGAGTTGCCTTGGTCTTGGTGTCTCTTCACAGTAATGGAACCCTAAGACAGATGTAGAAGTGTGAACCCTGCCTTCTCCTACTTGCTTTTGATTATCGTGTTTCATCACAGCAAGTAACCCAAACTATGACACATACACTCTATGTTTAGTTGTCCTGTCCCTTTCATTTCCAGTAATCTAGAATATCCACTACAGTTTTATTTTATAGACTGATATTTTAAAATAATTAAAATTACTTTATGTGTGTGGTTATTCTGTATGCCACATGGGTGCAACATCCCCAGAGGCTAGAATAAGGTGTCAGGTCTCTTAGAACTGGAGTTAGAGATGACTATAAGCCACCATGTGGATGCTAGGAACTGAACCCAGCACCTCTGAAGAGTAGCCAGTGCTCTCAACTGCTGAGTCATCTCTTCAGCTTTGACCTTGACAGTTTTGAAGTGTCCATGCCAGCTTTCTAGAAGGATGTCCCGCTACCTAGATATGTGCAATTATATTTCCTTATCACTAAATTTAGGTTAAATTTCATAAAGAACTCTACATAGACGAGGATGTGTTTTTTCATCTATCTTCTACAACTGAGAGGCACAGTAGTCATATCTCAGCCTATACTGCCATTGCTCAGTGGTTAACTTTATTTCTTTACCTGTACTCGGCAGACACAATCTATATTGCCTGACTCAAATAACATACACAATAAAGACAATTAGCACCCCTAAAATACCCAGAGATTTTTGGATGGAAGAGAAACTTAGAAAAAAAATTATTACATCCATCTATCCATCCTACGTTGTCCTCTGATGTATACCATGTATACCATGGTATGGCATGTGCTTATACAAATAGTCTAGATGAAAACAGATTAGAATAGTGTGACTTGACATGGAAATAGCTCATATATATTTTTTTTTGGAAAATAAATAGTTCCCTTCAAAACACTTCTTTAAAAATAATTGCTACTGGGCTGGAGAGATGGCTTAGTAGTTAAGAATACCATTTGTTCTTCCAGAGACCCTGAGTTCAATTCCTAGCAACCATCTATACTGAGATCTGACGCCCTCTTCTGGTGTATAGGTGTACATGCAGATAGAGCACTCATATACCATTAATAAATACATCTTAAAAAAAATAATTGTTACTCCTTATTCCTTCTAAACAAAAAAGGAGGAAGGAAAAGTCACATTCCTGTATAGAAATTCACTTCAGGGTAGTCCATATCTATAAGTTTCAAATCTGAAGCACTTTACAGAATGTGGTTTAGTCTGGACAGCTGTTCCTGAGACCTAAGACAATGACTGATGTCAGGCTATGAATGAATATAAAAGATCTATATTCTTCAAAGTCATGAAGTACCCACAATGGTTGAGCAACTATAGAAGCCAAGGCAGGCCAGGAAAAAAGTCTCTTATCAGAGATATACTCAGGGTCACTCCCACCAGGGCCCCACCATCTGCCACCCCATCTCCTGAGTCTAGGAAGATAAATAGACAATGTACTATGAGAGAAAAAGAAGAATCTGCAGGCAAGAAAACCAAACCCATTTCTTCTAATTTCACAATGGTACCATGATCCTGGATTCTCACTACACATCATAACTAACTGAGAAGCTTTCTAGAAAATGATAAGACCAGGATCCCACTCCAAACCAAATAAATGAGAATATGAGGAAAGCTGAGGTACACGAAGGTTTAGAAAAAGGAGCAAGAAGAGGTAGCTTGCAAACACAAGCATGTATCAGCACCACACAGACGGTTGTACTTTCTATCACTGCGTCTTAGCTCTCAGGAATGATGCCAATGCTGCTGGAACCACACCAGAGACAGTGATGAGATGGACATGCCATGGCTTTGAGGTTGATCAGATGTGTAGGTTCAAATCTCAGTTCTGGAATCATTCTGAGATATTATTTGAATGTCTCAGTTTCTTTGTCTGTAATGCTTCCAATAGAATCAAAGTAAAGCATGTGCAACAGAAAGGACAATGCCAGGCACATGCATGAGTTTAACACACAGCAGGAACCTCCTTCCCACTTCCCAAAGACACAGACTAACAGAAGCTATCAGCTAGTAGCTTCTTATAACTGGTCCCAGGTTGACATCATGGGGATGCTTGACTAACACTGTGCTCACCTGCTATGATGGAAAGACTTCAGCTTCGGCTGCAGCAGTACAAACAGCACCACGAGGAGAAGAATGAGTGCCACAGAGCTGGCAGTGGAAGCCACTATGGACAACGCAGGGACCCCGAGTGATCTATGGGGTTCTTTGTCTAAGAAAACAAGTTATCATAAACATTTGGTACCCAGAAACACAAAACATGAACTCTACAAATGATAGAGTCAAATATTCCCTGCATGGTACAATACAGAAGCATTTACCTGACAGCTGGGCCTTTTCAGGAAAATCTTATAAAGTGGCCTTATGCATGTATGGTGTTTCCGGAAACATTTCCTTTTCCTGATCCCCGAATAAAAGATCCCTCCTCATTCTAGCCTTTGAAGTCCATCTGGTAACTAAACTCATTAGCTGCTGGTGAATTTCAACCATTAAAAGGGCCATATCTTTCTACCATCTTGAGTCCCACCATGTTTTCTCCTCCTGTAGAGGGGTAATTAACAAGTGGGCACTAATAAGCTCCTGTCCTGAGCCCTTCAACCATCACTGTAAACCCCATATTGGCTCCTGGAAGTAGAAATTTCTGGTTTCTTTAGAGACTCGATTGTATCATGTGATATTGTTCTGGAAACTGTCTTATGAAAGGATGTTTTTGTTGAAGCAGATACGTGGTGGAGGCAGCCTAGAAAAAGGGCATTATGATGCTTGCTAGAGCAGATGCTTGAAAGAACATATGATGTTTGGAAAGGATATAAATATAGCCCAGTAGACAGTGGACGATGCTGCATGGTATTGGTACGCCTTACCATTCTTTGCTGGTCATAATTGGGCTTTGCTGACACTGGTTTTCACTGACAACTCTGGGTGGTATTGGTGCGTCTTACCATTCTTTATTGGTTATTATTTGTCATGACTTCATAGAGAGAAACATACCAAAAAACTTCTGGTGGTATTCCAGAGGCTTCCTGCCGCTTCAGCGGACTTGGGCCAATTGACAGAGACTTGTAATTCTTCTAGATTGACCTGCTGTGGCTACTTGATAAATGATATTTATGAGTCCTGCCCTTGCTGACTCGTAAATGGTGTTTGCGAATGGATCAAGTTGCTACTAATTCATGTGTATTCAACTGAACTGTTGATGTCCTGACAACGCAGAGTATATTTGCGCCAAAGAAATATTTCTAAGAAGGTCCACATCTTCCTTTGTTCTATTAACCTTTCCTTTCCACTACGTCTGGTGGGTGATGGGCTAGAAGGAACATTAAAACATTTAAAAACCCTTATTAAAAATAGATTTAAGGGGCTGGAGTGATGGCTCAGCGGTTAAGAGCACTGGCTGCTCTTTCAGAGGTCTTGAGTTCAATTCCCAGCAACCACATGGTGGCTCACAACCATCTGTAATGGGATCTGATGCCCTCTTCTGATGTGTCTGAAGAGTGAAAGTGTACTCATATAAATAAAATAAGTAAATAAATAAATAAATCTTAAAAAAAAAAGAAAAAAAATAGATTTTTAAAAAATCTAAGCCTACAGTTCCTATCCTCCTCTGAGGTGTTACTGGCTAAGCATGTCCTAGTCTTAAAGCCCAACTGTGAATGAAGCGCAGAGATGGCCATTCGACACATATTTCCCTTTAGAAACCTGCATTTTCCTGTCATGCAAGAGGAAGCAGGAAGGAAAAAGAAGGCTTCTGTACAGCAGGGCTTTAGCTGCTTCATAACCAAACTGTCACTTTTTATTCAAGGGAAAAAATGAAATGGAAGAGACACTAGAAAATGTGTTAGTGTTGTACACACTGCTCACTGTGCTAAAATACAGCCTAAGGGTATCAGCACCTGATTAGGCAAACAGAAATCCTGACATCAAGGGGATTTTATGTAGTCAAGCTGATGACTCAATAAAAAGACACAGAGCCCCTCAATGGTTCAGAGGAATGCAACATGGCATGTACCAACAAACCCAAGGACTTCCACAAGGAATTACCACAAAGGCTGAGAGGCCAAAGGGCTTAACACAGCCTATGGGAAAGTATGTGCCACTCCCCAGGAGCTAGGGAAAAAGCAGGACCCAGGCAACACCCCTTTTCACTTGCAGACTGACCTTCATTGAGATGACAGCTAACCTCCATGGCTGGCTTCCACTCGCCATTTTTGCAGGTCAGGTATTTGTAGTCACCCTTCAACACGTAACCTTCTGCACACAGGTACTCGATGACACTGCCTGCTGTCAAGGAGTCTTTGCAGGGCCGGGGGTGGCAAATGTAGCCACCATTCTCTGGCTCTGGGGGCAGAGGGCACACTGCAAAGACAGAGGGAGATGGTTCTACAATGAGGCTTTCAAATGGGTATCTTTTCTTATTAGCATTACCCCAAATCACAAGGGGACATAGACCCATCCTTGGGAAAGCTTGAACTAGTATGGAACTCAATTTGTCGCTGATAGTGAGGGAAATGTACCAGCAATTGGTCAGTCTGGATGCCCACAGTATTTCTCTCCCAACCAATGGCCAGCAGACTCCAGAAAAGTTCTGTACCTGTTGTAATTTGCACCTGATTCTAACAGCATCCACTAACAGTAAGTCAGACTGAGGGGCTAAAGTACAGGCAACTCACTAGGGCAAGTTTTAGGCTGTTTACAACATCAATTCCAGGAAAGACTTCCTGGATGAGTTTGGCTTCTGAGAAGATTTCAGAGAGCTTTCCTGGGAGGCTTCCAAAGGCCTGTGCATCTTCTCTTGTCTGCCAGGCTTCACTTGCCTTTGTCTACAGTAAATCCCATACTTCTTCTCTAGGTATAACAATCTAGTGTTAAAGTCTTCGTCATCTATTAGGATTCTGTGAGATGGTTATCATTTCTTCCCTCTAATGATGAGGATATTAAGTCCCACTAAAGAGAAGCAACTTTTAGGCAAGATTAGGGCAGGGGGACAGTTAGTCTGGGACCTCTGATTCTAACCTCAGCTCTTCTTCCCATGAGTCCTAATTCCTATCCCATGGGCTGATAGGTTTGTAAGTTTATGTATACCAAGATCACTTCCTTTCACCCTCAAACTGGTTAGCTAAAGAGATGGCAAACAGGTGTGGTAGGATGGTGGCTTAGAAAGGCTGTCATAGGAGCTGGAAAACTATTACTATCTCGGACAGATTATAGACCTGAATCTCAAGCCAGGCAATACAAGGTGGTATGTCTAGCTACCCTTGTCTAGTCCATGGGGGCACTAAGGAGTCACTGAAAGTCTAGCCTGGTGAAGGCAGCACGATCAGGCACTCATTATTCCAACGTCCAAATCTTTTATAAACACAAGATACAACAAAGGTTTTTCCAAAGGAAATTCAGTTTTGCTGACTCCTTGCCAGCCTATCCTTAGTATCACAGAGACATCCGTGTGGGAATCTGAATGGTCATTTCCTCTTCTCACTTCCTCTAACAGGCTCAGAGTGACTGGGAATTACACAGGCGTGTCTAACTATCAGGATAAGGCCCTGGCTCCCTCCCATGTGAATACTCCATGGATCACATTCTGCAGCTGTGCTCTTGTGGCCTCCCACTCTCTGACCAAGATGCTATTATGCAGGTTGACATCAAGCCTGGCTAGGGGAAAGTATCAGCTGCAAAACAATCCTGCCCTCAGGCTGCACATCCCTAGAGGTAGGTAGAAAATATGCCATTTTCTTTTGTTTCGTCATTTAAGTATGTTTATAATTTTTCTTGGGCAGGTGCTTGGGGTTGAACCAGGGACTTGTCCATGCTGGCTAGACAAGCACTCCATCATGGAGGAGACAATCCCGTTCACTTTCCCATTATTTGATCCTTTTGGAGTCCTGTGAATTCATCCCAGGGCCTCACACATAGTATACAATTTACCACTGAGCTACCATTCCAGCTCAACTTTAAAAAGTTGCCAAAGGATATAAAAGTCTGTCAGAAACCATGAAACTGGAAGATGAATCCAAATATGAGTACCTATCCCCTTAAAGGACACACCTCTGATATCCCTACCACCCACCTGGCTCAAAGTCCTGAACAGAAGAGAAGTGAATGAAAACATTTCTGTAGTTCCCTAAGTGATGGCCAAGTAGTTCAGACAGCTGGCAAGCAAACAGTTGCTTTACTATTTCATTTTCTATCTTCTATCCATCAGAGTAGTAAACCCCTCAGACCTTCTGACTGACTCTTGGCTCTCTGCAAACTTTGTCTAACTGGTTCATTTCCTGGGCATAATTAATACTGAACACTCAGGCCCATTCCTGAGAACAGGCAGGACCCACACAGAAACAGGCCAGTGTGTATGGAAAAGACTCTCAGAGAAAGGGCTAGGATTCTAGAGCCAAGCCTATTCTGCTATACATTTTCTTCTTCTGTAAATCCCATAAATACTTAGGATATCAGTATCTATATGGTATAAAGCTAAAAATATATGTGTGCAATGAAAAGCCAGATGTCTTATTCTGCTCTGGCCACTCAGCTCCCTCCGAAGATACTCAACCCTTTCAAAACAAGGAAGAAGTTATAGAATATAGGGGTATGCAGGCTCCAGTCTTTAAGGGATTGGGGGTGAGTAGGCAGGCATATATTTAAATATCTAGTAAACCTTCAAAAGACTCAACAAAAGAGGTTTCTGGCTAACAGCTACAAAGAAAAGACTACACTGTCAAAGACAGGAACTGTGGGGTCAACAAACAGACATACATGGAGCCAAAACACTCATACACATAAATACATAAGTAAAAACTAATCTTTAAAAAATGTATTTAATGAAGGTGTTGACAAGATGGCCAGAGAGAAGCTCTCCTGAGGACTGAGAGGAGGGGAGGGGAGAGAAAGAGGGTCCCAGGCCCAAGCATCAGGTCTAGAGATGTGGTCACTGGAGCAGGGCTGAAATAGTACTGTAAATGTCCTTCCTGGCTATAATTCCAGCAAACAATTAGAGCAGGTCCTTTCCACATGTGTCTTTAGGAGAGCTATAAAGATCACACCAAGGCAGAGCATGACACTGTATAGAGCCTATGGTCCAAATTCCTTGGCCTGTTAGCAGTATGTCCTCTTCTCTCCCCTTCCCTCACTCTACTCCCATCTGTCCTTTTTCTGGCTAACTGAAGGTAAAACCAGCTCTGTGTTATCATGTGTTCCACTATGATGCTCTGTCCTGCTACAGGCTCAAGTGACTGTACTGAAAAGGTGAGCCAAAAGGAAGAGCCCTTTCCTTTTTTTAAGTTGCTTTTCTTGGTTATTTTTTTTCCTCACAATAACAGAAAGCTAAATAACATAGGGCTAATAAGGCTATTGTTAATAGTCAGCAGTCTTAGTGAAAGGAGTTCTTGGAAGTGTTGGGTGACAGGCTTGTGGATCCAAAACCAGAAAGATCTACATGATGGAGCAAGAGACATAACCAGGTGTGGTACCACACTCCTATAATTCCAGCATCAGGAGGATTCTGAGTTCAAGGACAGTCAAGGCTATACAGTGAGGCATTGCCCCTCCCCAACACACAACTCCCCCCACCCTCCAAGAAGGAAAGTAAGCAGGCGTACAGAAAAAAACCCCCGCCGGGCAGTGGTGGCACACGCCTTTGATCCCAGCACTTGGGAGGCAGAGGCAGGCGGATTTCTGAGTTTGAGGCCAGCCTGGTCTACAGAGTGAGTTCCAGGACAGCCAGGGCTATACGGAGAACCCTGTCTCGAAAAACAAACAAAGCAAAGCAAAACAAAGCAAAACAAAACAAAACCCAACATTTAGCAGAAGATCCTTAAGGTTATTTAGAAGAAGGGTGTTTATTCACTTGTAAAACTCTTTTTGTTTGTTTGTTTGTTTGGTTTTTGTTTTTTGTTTTTCGAGACAGGGTTTCTCTGTGTAGCCCTGGCTGTCCTGGAACTCACTCTGTAGACCAGGCTGGCCTCGAACTCAGAAATCTGCCTGCTTCTGCCTCCCAAGTGCTGGGATTAAAGGTGTGCTCCACCACCACCTGGCCCAAGAGTCTTCATCTTATTGTTACTGGAAATTCTTTCATTGACTTAGAAATCATCTGTTGAATATTTACTATACTCCAAGGTGGTGCAAGATTTTTAAGAGTAAATAAGACAGCATTTGTCCTTGAAGAGAAATCCAGTTTCTCTAGAGTTACAAATAAAGAATCCCAAGTAGGTTAAAATATTGGCAACATCTACTTTCTGTTTAAGCTTCGGAGTTTATGGAAGGACTGCATTTATCCATCTACTCCCTTGAAAAGGTTTTACTAAGTACCAAAGCCTGTGCTAGGCAATGGAGGAAGGCAGGGAGAATGATGAAATACACAAGTGCTGGGATTAAAGGCGTGCGCCACCACTGCCCGGTGTAAAACTCTTTCTTGATAAAGGTTCAATTTCTAGTTCCAGTTTGTTAACAGAGACAAAGAAAAGCCAAGGGGATTACAGAAAGTAAACTTGTTTCCATGTTGTTTCTGTTTCGTGTGTGTAGGTAGTGAACACAGCTTCCTAGATGCACCGCTTTCCTGAGTTCCTTCTACATGAGCTATTCACACAAAGACAAGGCTCAGTCACTTGAGTTCAGTGATTTTCCCCAAAGCTGACTTTGTTCAAAGGATGGTGAAAAGCATCCCAAACAAGTTGGAATTAGAGCATTACAAATACAAAGGAAGGGGGGGGAAGGGAGGGAGGGAGGGAGGGAAAGAGACACACACACACACACACACACACACACACACACACACACACACACACAACA
>NW_021604585.1:10119882-10185888 GCF_004785775.1 Grammomys surdaster | reverse complement strand
TCTCTCTCTCTCTCTCTCTCTCTCTCTCTCTCTCTCTCTCTCTCCTGGTGCAACATATCAGAAGTTCTCAGAGCCTCTTCCAAACCATAGGTGTCTCAGTAAGGAGTCTAGTAACAAGGACAACCTGGATGCTGATGTCAAACACTGATGTCATCACTAGGCCTGTTTTAGTACACTAAGGCACTAAACTAAAATAAATCTCACTGAAAATCTGTCTGAAGTCAAATATGTATATGGCTAGCCTCAACAGTTTTTTTGAGAGGTTCATTTTTGAAGATCCTACAGCTATGTGGTTTTAAACTGACCTCAGAGTATGAAAGGTTGGCAACAATCTTGTGTCCATGCAGGAAAGAGCTCCTTCAGTGGAGCAGATTCTTGCCACAGGCTTGCCATGGGAGCCAGAAAACAGCAATCTTACTACTTAGAAGACACCAGGGCTGCTTCTGAATGGGTCTCCTGGCCTTCTGCATTACCAATCACCACTTGAGTAGTCAAAAGTCTACAACAGTCTGCAGTGAGAGGGAATCAAGATGATTTCTCATGCCATTTGCAACCTTCTCCTCATATGAAACAAACCTTCCCAGCAGTCAGACAGGAAGGCCATTGTCCAGTCAGAATCTCTTTTCTTAGGAAAACTTCCCACACACTGGGGGTAGGGCCAATCTGCCACAGCTCAAGTCTTTCTTTGGGTGTGGTACTGTGCTGGGATGGGAGAGCAGAGAGAGGAACCACATAGGCCTAGGCTGCTTGTTTCCCTGCAGCTCCCATCATCCTCCCAAGAAAGGCCTAACCCAAGCCCAGTTCTAGGACATCAGCAACTGGCAGATAGGTCTAACTGTCTTTGTTTCAGAACTGGATTCCTGCCCCTTCCTTCTTCTCATAACCAGTAGCCTGAGACAAAGGAGGAAAAACATTTTCTTTTATTGCCCCAAACATGGCAACCCTTGTTACCTGGAGAGAGCCACAAAACTCCCTTAGTCATTCAGAATAACGTGTTCTTACCCTTGGCCAAAAATCCTGACCTTAAAGCACACACACCCAACTGAAACGCCTACTTTTGCACTTTAGAATTCTAAAGCTGTAGCTTCCGAACATCTCTCCAGCCACTGCCAGAGATTAGAGGGTTTGCCAGTGTGGGCTCAAAATTAGATGCCTAGCTTGCTTGTTGCCTTTAAAAGTTACCCATTACACAGTCCTATGAAGATTTATTCCCCAGTTTCCTAAAACAAGGGGGATACAAAGGTATCTTCCTCAAACAGTTACTGTGAAGATTAATATCAATATATAGGACAAGTACCCAGTACAGGGTCTGTTATATACTAAGTGTTTAATAAGCAGTAACTTTGTTATTTTTCTTCTGTATTCCCATAATAACTTTATCCCTCACAAGCAACTACTACCACACTGTTTTTGTATTTATTTTTCCACAGGGTCGCCCTTCCTTCATTTATCCACTCAGTGTCCACACTTTAGGATAGGGATTTGTTCTGCCATGCTTGTTCCCCAATGCTTCATGAATCTGAAGTGATAGAAAATACTCAGAAGAAAATGTCTAATTCTCTAAATCAGCATCTAGCTAAACATGAAAAGACACTGCTTGTCTAACAGGATGAGGCCAGAAGGGAATCAGAGTATGGTCTTAAGTGTAGAACAAATGAATCTGAGTTTGACCTAAGGGTCCACTCTGTCCTGTCAACTGCCCTGCCTACTCTGAGCCTTATTCAACAGCAGTGTCTAGTCCAACCAGTGTGATGAGTGAACTGATAAAAAACATTCATGAAAGCACCTTTATCATGCTGCATATATAATAGGCATGAAGACATTTTCCCACTTAATTTCACAGGGCAAATTAAACCCCATATTTTTGACTTTTGAATGGGGAAGGGCAAAGACTTTACAAAAAGAAAGGACTATTTCAGAACTCCCTTGACGTTTAGAGGGGATAGGCAGAAATGAAGCACTATGGCGCTCCTTCTTTGCTTGCTCTTTGCACCCTTTTCCATTTCCTTTTTTAGCTGCAGAGTTCAGGCTACACTTGGCTGACAAATGGCCTCCATATGGTCTGCTACCCTTTCACCTCTCCTTGTTTTTACAGCTAAGAAGGAGAGGAAAACAGGCTGGCAGCTGGACTGTGTCCTTTCCCCCTCCCACTGTTATGATTGCTAAAAGAAGGGGCAGGCAGGAGGGCATTCCCCTTTATCTTGCTACTCTAGGCCCAGACCTGGCTCATTCAGTGCTAGCAACCAGTCTACCAGTTCAGTGAGCTACAGAGCACAGCTGACAGCTCTCCTCTATGCCCAGGATGGAAGGGAAACCACAAATCTAAGGAGTCAGGATATTGTGGGTGTGCTAATATATTACTGTGCCACTTTGGGGTGGTAGAGAAAGGTGAAGAGAAGCCTGAAACATTTACTTTTTCCTCATTAGTAATGGCCATCCAATCTCATCTCTTTCACCCTTACTCCTAAGTAAGCTGTCTAATGGTATGTTGTAGCCTTCAGAATTCTACTTGCAGGATGAAGCCCTAGACAGCTGCTCAGACACTGTCCAACCTACCTCAAAGGGTAACTATGATAATAAACTGAGGGCTTCCAAGATGAGGCCTGAGTATAAAGGTCAAAGTTGTAGATTCATTTTCTCTACCATCTAAATGTAATGTCTAGACATACCCATTTAAGAAGCACACACTTGCCAGGCAGTGGTGGCGAAAGCCTTTAATCCCAGCACTTGGGAGGCATAGGCAGGTGGATTTCTGAGTTCGAGGCCAGCCTGGTCTACAGAGTGAGTTCCAGGACAGCCAGGGCTACACAGAGAAACCCTGTCTTGAAAAACTGAAGGAAAAAAAAAAAAGAAGCACACACTTAAATGTAAAACAAACTTAATCTCTGGTGTTCCACAAGGTAAAAATGAGGAAAAGAATTAACATTTATCAACAGGCACTACAGTGATCTTACTCAATTCTCCCACATTACAAGGAAGGTATAATGATAATTTAGTCAGACTAAGAAACTGAGGCTCTGACAAATTCAGTAACAGCTTGATATCCCATGGCTACTAACTGTGGAATCTGGAGTCACACTCCGATTTGCCCTTAAGTGCTACCTGGAATCTCCCTGATTACAGATAGCACAAGAAAAACTCCTTCCAACTGCAGTATATTAAATGGGGATAAGAGACACAGATACAAGCCGCTGTAACTCCTGTCTGGAGAATAAAGATTTGGGTGTTTGCTTGTACACAGAAGCCTCCTAGGTTCATACATCAGTAGGCAATATTTCCCACCAAAGTGAGATGCTTAGAACCCAACTTGGGTCATCTGCAAGAACAGTAGGTGCTCTTAACTACTGACCCATGTCTCTAACTCACTTAAGTTCCTTTCTTTTCTTTTTTTAAGACAGGATCTTGGGCTAGAGAGATGACTCAGCGGTTAAGAGCAAAACAGCTCTTCCAGAGGTCCTGAGTTCAATTCCCAGCAACCACATAGTGTGGCTCACAACCATCTGTAATAGGATCCAATGCCCTCTTCTGGTGTGTCTGAAGACAGCTACAGTGTACTCATATATCTATAAATAAATAAATGATTCTTTTAAATTAAAAAAAAAAAAAGACAGGGTCTCATCATGTAGCCCTGGCTGCCTGAAACTCACTATGAAGACCAGGCTGACCCTGAACTATGGCCATTCAAGTTCATACAAAGTCCAAAGCAAGTGTCTGATCTTTACTAAAGATCTAGGGTTTGCCTATACTTAATCAGTCTAGCTCTGGCATGTCTCAGTCCCTTGACCATCACATACAGCAACCTCACAACACCAATTTGTGAGCCTAGCCTGGTAGCATATATCCGTAATTTCAGTACTTGAGGAGGCTGATACAAATCTCAAAGTTGGCCGGAGTTACAGAGTAAGACTTTGTCTCAAAACATATACATACTTACACAGTACACCAAACAATCACCTATGCCTGTCTGCAACTGATCTGTGAAACCTTGAGCCTAGACAAATTATATAGTCTCAATTCAATGTTTTATTTATTAATATAGTTTTTGAGTCAGGGTCTCTCTATGTCTTCCTGGTTGTCCTAAAACTCATTATGTACACAAGGCTGGCACTGAACTCACAGAGATCTGCCTGCCTCTGCCTCTTTAATTCCAGAGTGCTGGAATTAAAGGTATGCACCATTACGCATGGCTTACTTATTTTTGAGACAGGGTCTCACCATTGTAGCCCTGGCTGGCTTGGAACTCTCTATGTAGACCAGGTTGGCTTCTGCCTCCTAAGTACTGGGATTAAAGCCATTCATCATTATGCCCAACTAGTTTTGTTTTTTTTTTGTTTTGTTTGTTTGTTTGTTTGTTTGTTTTTTAATCAGGCTGAAGACCATGACCCTGTTCCCTTCTATGGTAACTCTTAAGTCCTGGAAAGTTTTTGTTGTTGTTTTAAGATGAGGCCTTGCTATACAGTCAACTTGAGATTCCCCTTGCCTCAACCTGCCAAGTAGCTAGGATTAGTGTGAGTGTGTGTGTGTGCGTGATGTGTGTGTGTCTGTATGTATATATGTGTATATAAATATATATGTTATTTTATATACACACAAACACAAATATAGTACATTACACTATACTCAGCTTCTAGAGAGACTTTTGGTTTTTTTGTTTGTTTTTTGTTTTTGGATTAGCCAGTTTAACAGTCTTGGTTTGGAGATATTATCTGATGGAACCCCCTACTCCTTGTGTGTACAAATAGTAATATACAAATGCAACATTTAATAAACAAGAATCCTTTAATCTAGATTTAATTACCTCTACCTTAAAAACAATGACAAAATTAAGAGTCTTCATCTTTTTTGTTGTTGTTGTTGTCGTTTCCCCCCCACCCCCACCCCCGAGACAGGGTTTCTCTGTGTAGCCCTGGCTGTCCTGGAACTCACTCTGTAGACCAGGCTGGCCTCGAACTCAGAAATCTGCCTGCTTCTGCCTCCCAAGTGCTGGGATTAAAGGTGTGCTCCACCACCACCTGGCCCAAGAGTCTTCATCTTATTGTTACTGGAAATTCTTTCATTGACTTAGAAATCATCTGTTGAATATTTACTATACTCCAAGGTGGTACAAGATTTTTAAGAGTAAATAAGACAGCATTTGTCCTTGAAGAGAAATCCAGTTTCTCTAGAGTTACAAATGAAGAGTCCCAAGTAGTTTAAAATATTGGCAACATCTACTTTCTGTTTAAGCTTCGGAGTTTATGGAAGGACTGCATTTATCCATCTACTTCCTTGAAAAGGTTTTACTAAGTACCAAAGCCTGTGCTAGGCAATGGAGGAAGGCAGGGAGAATGATGAAATACACAGTGGCCTGACTCTCTTAGAGGCTTTTATCTAGTAAGTGACCACAGCAAAAATCAATATAGGATACAGGAGGTTTTGAACATGGATTAATCCAATGGAGAAGAGATGGAAGAAATTAGAGTTCCAATTGGAGGGTTAGTAGAACCTATGACCATAGGAAAAAGGATTGTGACAAGAATAAGCTGAGTAGGAAGAACACACTGTGGGTGGACATAAGGGCAAAGGCAGAGAAGCAAAAGAGAGGTGGTTTGTGTATGGAAAGTAAGAACTGTGTCCAGTACTAGCAGAAGATAGAGATTTAGAAAATCAGGCTGGTAAACTGGGTGCAGTAGCTTATACCTCTAATCTCAGCACTTAGAAGCCTCAACCAGGCTACAAATTCACGTCAGATAGACCTACTTTGGGAGAAAGCAGTAGGAGAGATGTCAGGCTGGTGTCTGATTCAGAAAATTAGGGAAGGCCCTAAATGCAAGACTAAGAATGTGACCTTCTGGGTTCTTCTCCCAAGAAATGAGTGGTCTAAAAATCCTTCCAGCCCTAAAATATAAAAGTGCCTTATTCATAATAAAATGAAAGTCTGCTTTATGGTACTAATTCTCCATATAACTCTGCCTAGATACCCTTAAAACAAGTGCTTCCCAATGGAATTGGATGTGCAGTGTGGTGGAATGAGGAAGAGGGAGAGAACAGGAAAATCATGGAAGTTTTCCAGTGCAGTCATCTTGCTTCTCAGGTTTGCAGAGGAGCAGGGAAAGAACTGGAGGGTGGTGAGTAAGGGAATACAAAGATGAGTTGGGGTCAAGTTCTTTCCCAGGACCTGTCACATGGCAGCAGATGGAGTGCATCCCTAGAGGACTAGATCTCAGAAAGCAGCTGCTCCCAGGGTCTAGCTCTAACAGCTGGGGTGACAGGTCCTCTTTGCGTAAGCTCAATGACAGAAATCAATGGCTCCTATTGTGTCTGCATGTCAGATCCTCCTGTCTCAGGCTTATACCCTACATTTACTTGAAACAGAGGAATGGGAAAAAAGAAACAACTTACTTTAAAAGACTGCATTTGTAAATTAATATAAGATAAGAGTATTATAAAAGTCTATTTTTACATAAGTTGCCTGGAATTTGCTAGGAAAATGAGATGTTAATTATTTCAGACATAAAAGGACATGACCATAAAGTAGGGAGACAAAAGGACAGGGCATAACCAGAGGAAAATCACTAAATGCCTCTGATCCTCTTCTCCTTGCCCAATCCATGTTGCCTCCAACCAGAAAGCAGGCTAGACAGTTCAGTATTAGAAACGGTATTAAAGAATCCATAAAACAATGTGTACGTAAAGGAGTATAACTGTGTGATTACATAATTAGGCATATTGAAGTATTTATACTGCTGAAATTAAAAGCCCCTTCTCAAAGGCATTCTACCAGAGCTGAAAGGGGAAAAAGAAGATATAATATACATACAGCATCTAACTGCAATCTTCCACAATGCCAGACATAGCCCCAGCTGGTGCCACAGCTGAATTCTCTTAATTAAAATGTTGTAACAGAAAGTATAAAAGACTTCGATTATCAACTCTACTCAGTGACCAGCCAGGCATTGAAGAGGCTGGAAATACTATTGTCATTAGAGAGATTTTTCTAAGATAAGATAATCCAGTGTGGGATGTTAATTAGTTTTTTCCTAAAAACCTTATTATTTAAAGTACATTCTTAACAACTCTATACTCATAAAGTTGGGGACAAAGGCTAGGGGAAAAAAGCTCACAGTTTAGAAGCTGGTTTACTGTTTGGTGGTTCTCTTCCAAACCTGAGACTCTGCAAATTAGAGAAAGCTAACAACAATATTTCAACAGGGTAGCTTTTATTTAACAAACTTAAAATAATGTGTTAAATATCTATCTAAGTGGAATAGAGAATGATAGAAATGAACATCTATGAATGAGTACAGTGTGCAGCCATTAACACACAAAGAAGTATTCTCCCAATGTAGTTCAGAAAATACTCTCACAGTTCTGGAAGGGCCTTTTATATTTACAAAGAAGTTTTATTTCTTTGTTTTGTTTTGTTTTGTTTTTTGAAACAGGGTTTCTCTGTGCAGCCCTAGCTGTCCTGGAACTCACTCTGTAGACCAGGCTGGCCTCGAACTCAGATATCTGCCTGCCTCTGCCTCCCAAGTGCTGGGATTAAAGGCGTGCGCCACCACTGCCTGGCCACAGAAGTTTTATTTCTATATGACTCTTTTTTTTTTTCTATATGACTCTTAAAGTTATAGTAGAACCTGCCCCCTACTGCCTGAATAGTCCAACAAAGTCAATAATGGACTTAAAGACACTAAAATGCCTAACTCTATCCTGCCTCTTGACTATAACCCTGGACAGTGCAATCTGACTATTTCAAACAATAAATAGTCTGTAGCTGTACATGTGTTTTCTTCATAGCTGAGGAAGACTGCTGACTTACACTCAAGTAAATAAACTGCACACACTGACACCTCCCCCAGCCCACCTCTGGCATATTCACTGACTAAATTCCAATTTTTTTTCAAGTATGTCAACTTTATAAGACCTACCATTCTTATAACTAAACCCAACAATTTCATTTTCCATTTTCAAGTTTAACCTTACAAAATAAAGGTTCAACTCTAAAAGTTCCTGCTGCAGCACAGATGGCCACATAGAAGGAAAGTATAAGCCTGCTTTCACAGTATGCTGTTGAGTTCTTTCTCAGCTGATGTACAATTGTCCATATTTATTTATTATCCAGAAACATTTGGGTGTTGATTTAGAACAGACCAGACCAGAAAGCAGGTTGTTCCTAAATGTCCAGAAGTAAACTGTTCAATTCTGCTCTGGAGGTCCTCACTCCCAAAGGCTCAGAGTCATTGTGATAGAACTATAGAAAACATATTCTTAGGTACCCTCACCTGCAAACAAGAAATGTGGCTATGACTAAGGACACAAGGAAAGTCAAATTCATCAGCAACTGCACAAGCCAATTACTCAAATGACAGCACATCCTAAGTTTCTCCAGTCCCTACACTTTGTTGAAAAAGACCTGTCAACTGTGCAGACAGGGCCCTGAAGACTTCACAGATGCTTCCAGCCAGGCTTCCCAATGGAATAACATCAGCAGCACAACGGTTTCTTCTCCAGCTGAGAGCAGCTCAGCCTATGGTAAACAGAATCAACATGCTCACTTCTCCATACAAGTGGACAATGTCCTCTTAAGGTCAGTCCTTTGCCTGCAAAACCAAACAAAACCATTCAGCTGAAAAGGGCATAGATGCTGTAGGACTGATTCTGAACTCTAGGCCTGATGCTTTCTCCTTCAGCCCTTCCTGAGGTCCCCCAGTCTTCTCATTGTTGAACAAAAAAGGACAAACCACAAGTTCTACTGGAACTCTGGCAGATGATGGCTGTTTTGGGGAAACTGTTACTCAACTATGAGATACTTCACAACACAACCCCAAACAGCTGCTCTTAAGACAAGGGGAAGAAGATTTTGATCTTTAAGGGCAGTAAACAGGGTACGTGTTCAAACATCAGGCAGGGTTCCCCCAAACTCCTTGGTGGAGAATACCAAGGCTTCTAGTGGAACCTCATCCGGGTCTGCCAACAGAAGGGCCTGATTCACTTTCTAGAGCTATAGGCCACATGCCAAGCACCTGAGCCAGGTCTGTGGGGAGTGGCAGCTCCACCCAGGACCAGCAGCTGGAAGGGAAGGGAAATGTACTCACTTTCATTTTACTTTCCCCAAGTCTATGAGGAATTAACAGATTGTGAGACAAGTGTGTTTATGCTTGTTCATTCCCACAGAATCTCTCAGTAAGTATTAGTTTTTCCTATTTCCATTTCTTACCAAGAGCAACAGCTAGATTCTCTATTTAAAACATCTTTTGACTTCTTTTATTTTAGTAAAACCCCAAAGCTTCCCAAGTTTCTTATTGAAAATTTGTAAGGGGACAGATACTGAGGAAGGCCATTTCACTCAACATTGGCTAGGGTTTTCAGAAGCAACATTCTTTCACTGCCAACTAAATGAGGCAACAGATGTCCTCAAGACCTGTGCAGCAATCCTTAGCCAGTCTCATCCTAAAACAGTATGTTATGCTAAACTCTACGGGAACCTCAACTGGTTACTCAACTGGGAACCTCACTTCCACCTGGTTAACAGATTTATTCAGGTGGCACCAAACAGCTGATCATTCTCAGCCATGACACCCTAGGCCTCAGCTGTTAGGTCCCACTAGAGAAGCTGGTACCGCCACTTCATGATCACCCAAGACAAGACAAAAGCAGTAGCCTCTGTCTGCCACCCCTCTTTCTCAATGCCTACTTCATGATTTCCTTCTCAACTATGGGCAGTTGGGGTCTTTCCTGCTCCTACCTGGAGGCATACTCCACTTTAATAGGCAACCCTTCTATAAACACATTTTTCCTCATGATGTTTCCAGAATCTTCCAAATGTGGCCAATTTCTTTCTACAAGTCTCAGGATTTCTGCCAACTACGTGCCTCTGCACAGTTAAACCCAAACCAAATACTAGCTGTATATTCAGAAATTTCCTTCTCTGAACTGGTCTCCAATAACCAGCAATTGAACATAATCCTATAATATGCTCACTATTTTAAAATAGTCCAGTAGCCATGTGCTAGTCATGACAGAAAACCTACTTTCACCACATTTAAATCACTGGGCAACCACCAGATAGAGCCTGTGTCCAGAAGGCTGAGATCTCTTCACAGATAATCCAAAGGTTCAAAAACACCCAAGGTTTTGCTTGGGGGGATGTGGGGGGTGTGTCTCTCCTTTCTACAGGTCATTCCAGACCCAGCCCTAGCCAATGCTGAGACATCTGCACTCCGTCTACATTCTAACTTGCATCAAGCATCAAACAAAAGATTTCACATCACCCCACCCCTGCTGCAGGCTCTAAAGCTCTCGAAAGGCACCCTGTTTAAACAAGAGGTGCTGTACATTTTTGGGAAATGATGAAGCAACTTCCCATAAGAGAAAGGAAAAAAAGTCCCCAGTGCAAAAATGGCTTCTTGGAAACCACAACAGTTCCTCTGCCAAGGCAGAGAGAAAGGATTTGACATACAGGCCCTCTATCCTCGGCAAAGCTGCTATACAGGAACAGAAGACATGGGGCATGTAGGGGAAAAACAGGAACTCAGTGTAATTTCCAAAACCCTAGCATTGTCAGATGATTCATCTTGCACGATCCCTGAAGCTCAGCCTCTTCCTTTGCTCCTCTTTACATAGCTGAACAGTGGTCCAAAACCTTGGATGCAATGCAGTCATATGCTAGATACATCACAGCGTTTGTTACTTAAAACTGTACAATGACTGTTCTGGAGGGTAGAAAATCCTATTGTTATAGTCACAGTATTTTTTTTTTTTTTTAAAGAGAAAAAAAGGCAGGGTACATTTTACATTTCACATACTTGGTTGGATTATAAGATGATTTTCTCTTTTAAATTTCTTCTCTATGTATTTGGTTTTTGTTTGTTTGTTTATTACACAGGCATTGGTGTTTTGCCTGCATGTATTCTTTGTGAGCTGCCATGAGGGTGCTAGGAACTGAACCCAGATCTCTAGAAAGAGCAGCCAGTGTTCCTAACTGCTTTAGCCCCAGTTTCTCACTTATATCAGAGCAGCTGGTCGCAGGACAGGATATGTATAAACTAGGAAAGACAGAAAATTCCTGTCAATCTGCTTGGTATGCAAGGCTTATCAGTTTCCCACAGTTCACTTTTAAAATACCTATATTACTGTGATAATGGAAGTACTCTTCAAAGAAAGAAAAAAGAAAAACATCAACCACAAAGAAAACTTCCTCAGGTTCCTCTCTGTGAACAAAACCCGAAGTCTTGATAACATTTAATACATTCATACAACCTTTGTGAGGGCTCCGACCCCACTTCTTTGGCGTAAATCTTCTACTAAACCTGAGAATTCATCTCTATCTAGCCTGTTTGCCTGGGCTAAAAAGTAGCTTGCAACCCAGCAACCCCAAGTATTTTCTTTACTTACCTCATCTTTACAGTAGCTACTCTCAACAACGATGAAAGGCCTAAACAAGCTGCTAAAGAAACCCAACTCTACTGGATGTACAAAAGACTCCCGTAAGTACTGCTCCTGCAGGGCCCTTCTGTTCTCCAGTACACCTTCCTCTACTGCAGCCATCCTTGTCTGGGCCTAGACTATAAAGCAGCAGCTTCCTTTCTCAGTAACTACATGGATTCCTGCTACAAAGCAATTTCAGAAAACAAAAGTTAATCTGCCTTAATTTTATTGCCTGAATTTGTTAAATTTGACTTTGAACACTCTTATGCCACCCAGAATCTTTTCTCTTATTTGAGCTTTCCTTCAGGCAGCCAGTAACTTAACAGACACAGCTCATATATCACTTTTATACCAGACAGCTGTTTATTCGTTTTTAAATCAAGCAGTATGTGTACTGATAGTGGAGAAAGGGCTTAAGTGTTTCTGAGTCTGTTCAGTGTGTCCCCTCTCTGCAGGAAAAGTTTGTTGAAAGACAATTTATTAGGGTACCTCCATCAGATGCTTAAACAACAAGTTAAGAAATCCTCTTGCAGGTACTAAAAAAATAAATAAAAAAAAAATAAAAAAAATAAAATCAGGCTGCAAAATGCCAGGGGCCAACTCTATATATAGAATTTATGGGGAAGGAACTTAGAGAAGGGCTAGACATATCATCTTTCTTCCTCTAACAAAGTCACAACTACAGCAAAGACAGAAGTTAACTTGGAGCAGTCAGGGATTTAGTTCAATGGTAGAGTGCTTGCTTAGCAAGCACAAACACCCTGCCCCCACCCCTTGTATTGAGGGCTAACTTGAAATCTTCATTTTAATTGGAATGGTTGAGTTAACAGAAAAGCTAAGGGAACAACTCTCAGAGGCTAAGGCTAACTTCTCAGGATGAGAGTTCAGTTTTATGAGGTTTGAGAGACAAATGAAGAGTGACTCTGAGTTAGAGAAAAGATCATAAGCAAGGTACTGGAGACATATGCCATGACGTATGATGGGGAACAACATGGCGCCTGGGAAGCTGTGCTGGAACAGAAGCTGGAAGGAAAGATGGGGAGTATGCTGCTATGGAATGTGGACCTTACCAAAGGCTGACTGAAATTGCTTTGTGTGTAATCACTCCAAGTCTAAGATTCTGTTTTTGTTTTGTTTTCTGTTTTTGTTTTTCCAATACAGGGTTTCTCCATGTAGCCCTGGCTTTCCTAGAACTCACTCTGTAGACCAGGCTGACCCTGAACTTACAGAGATCTGCCAGTGCTATCCTAGCATTCCCAGTGCTAGGATTAAAGGTGTGTTCCACCACCACCCAGCTCCAGGTGTGAGATTTTAAGAGGTATTTTGGCAGCATAATAGAAGGGAGATTTGTGGAGAGAGGACCAGAGAAGATTCTGGAGACAGGAAAACCATTACAAGATATAAGACCTTGAATATCCTTACATGTGATCTTCCCCACACCCTTCCCCTTCCTATCCCCTCTCCCACTCAGTTCTCTCCTTCCATTGACATCCAATATCTATTTTGTTTCTCCTTCTGAGAAAGATTAACCATCTTCCCTTGGGTTCTCCTTGTTATTTAGCTTCTTTGGGTCTGCTGATTAAAGCGTTGATTATCCTATACTTTATGGATAATACCCATGTATAATTGAGTATATACCATGCATGTCCTTTTGGGTCTGGGTTACCTCACTCAGAATGATATTTTCTAATTCCATCCATCTGCCTGAGAAATTCATAATGTAAGGAAAGCAAGGGAGAGAGAAGTGAGATTGGTGGTAAGCAGGAAAGGGCAATCTTTAGGACATGCCAGAGACCTGGGAAGAGGAGAGGCCCCAGAGGGTCTATGGGGTGGTGACTCTAGTTGAGACTCCTAGCAGCGGGGGATATGGATCCAGAAGTGCCCACTTCCTCTAGCCAGGAGGGACTCTCAGTGGAGGGATAGATAAGGACAGCAACCCACTCACAAAACCTTTAACTCAAAATGTGTTCTGCCTACAAGATGTGCAGAGACAAAGATAGAGCAAAGACTGGGGGAATGCCCAACCAATGACTGCCCCAAACTGAGACCCATCCCACAGGCGAGAACCAATCCTTGACACTATTAATAGTACTGTTATGCTTGCAGAAAGGAACTTAGTATAACTGTGCTGAGAGGTTCTACCCAGCAGCCAATGGAAAGAGATGCAGAGATTCACAACCAAACATTAATTAATTAGACAGAGAGACCTGCAGAGAACAGAGACTCCACAGGAAGACCAAGGAATCAACTAGCCTGTGCCCTTGGGGCTCCCATAGACTGAATCACCAAACTGCTGGACCTAGGCCCCCTGCACATAAGCAGCAGAGGAGCAGCTTGGTCTTCGTGTGGGTCCCCAAACAACTGGAGCGGGGCAGTCCCTGAGCCTGTTGCCTGCCTGCCTGCCTGCCTGTGGATCCCCGTTCCCTAAATGAACTGTCTTGTCTGGCCTCAGTGGGAGAGGATATGCCTAGTCCTGCAGTGACTTGATATGCATGGGGGTAGGGGAGGATTAAGGGGGAGTGATTCCCAGAGAGGGACTTCCCCTTCTCTTTTGAGAAGGGGAAAATGGAATGGGGGGAGGACTTGCATGAGGGGGTACTGGGAGGAAAGGAAAGGCTGATATTGGGTTGTAAACTGAATAAGTAAATAAATTTAATTTTTAAAAAAAGGCCTTGAATATCAGCTATTATTTTGCTTGGAGTGGGCTGTCATTTGTGCCCTTGACTACAGTTAACTGCCTGGCTGTATGCCTACCTACCCACTCCCACAGATAGCATAGGAAAAAGAACACCAGTGCCTCTGGAGAGTGGATGCTTCTAGAATCTCTGTCACTGGTAGATTTTGGTCTCTGGACAGCAAGCTACAAAGCCAGGGATCCAAAGTGATACTGTACCACCTCTGGGAGTCATTTTGCACTCTGCAAAATGCTAGATGCCTCTCTTAAACAACAAAGACAGTCTGAAGAAAGTGGCAGAATCTCTGCCTACCCTCCTCCGATTCCCTATACCTAAAGAAATTATAGAAAATGTTCTATTCAAACTGGGTATTTTGGGGAAAATATAAAATTAAACATTATTTTTAGTAGTTCAAGTCCTGAAAAATGGAAGGTGCCCGTCATAAAATACACTCTAAAACTTCTAGAAGAAAATATAAGAGGCTATCTTTATAAAACTAAGATAAGAGAATGTTTTCTAAGTTGAAAAATGATTATTAGTGTGTGTGTGTGTGTGTGTGTGTGTGTGTACCATGTTATATGTGTAGGCATATATGCCACAGTGTGCCTGTGTAGGTCAGAGTTGGTTCTCCCCACTAGGCTTACATGGCAAGTATTTTTCCTTATTGAGCCATCTCATATATCCTGAGAGAATATTTGAAACAGTAAAAGCATATCCCAGAGGGGAAAAATACTAGTAAAATAATAGTTAAAACAGCATTGGTTCTCAAACTCTTTATTCTCAGGTTCCTTTACCATTATTAAAGGCATTAGCAGTAGGGGGAAAGGTACTATGCATGAATGTGTAGGCCAGATGTTATGGTGTCTGCCTGTAGTCCTTGCTACCCAGAAGCTGAAGTAGCAAGGTAAGATCCCAGGAATTTGGGGCCAGTCTGAACAACATAGTGAATGAATGCCTCATTAATAAAGAAATAAAGGAATAAATAAAAGAAATACATACATACATACATACATACATACATACATACATACATACACAGAATGTTACCATATTTGAAAAAAGCTAATTTATATATTTATAAATTCTTTTAAAAATAACAGGAAATGGACATTAACACTAGTAAGATCGTGACAAGATATTATGTCACCTCTGTAAATTACGCTTCATACATGATGAGTACAAAAAGGGCAAATAACATGTGTTAATAAGAAAATAGTTTCAATCTTATCAATCCCCTCCAAGAATCTCAGCCATAGAAAATGTTTAAATAATTTATAAACTAGAAGAAAATAAAGGAAAAAAAATTAAAGTCTCATGAAGATTTCATTTCTTGTTCATTAGATGGACAACACTCAGTATTTAATAATATCAACTATAACAAGCATGCTGAGAAATTGTTGAGAAAAAAGAATTTTCTTATATTTCAGCAGAAGCATAAACTGGCACTATTTAGTAGAACTACTTGACAAGAAGCACAATGTAGGAGTCATGTACTTCCCACACTTCAACTGCCCTGCTACTAGGAGTATACGCCAGGAAGGCCTGTATACATAGCTTTATAAAGGGGGTGGGTGGAACCTCACTATGTAATTTTGGCTGGCCTACATCTTGTTATGTAGACCATGTTGGCTTCAAACACACAAATCCACCTGCTTCTGCCTCCCAAGTGCTGGGATTAAAGGTGTTCACTACCAAGCCCAGACCTGTGTATAAATACATCTAATAACACATTAGATGAATGTGTACAAGAAGTATGTTCTTTGTGGCATTGTTTAAACAGTAGGAAAAATACCTACCAATCAACCAATGACATTTTTATTAACACAATTACATATTACTATTATAATTTAGTTTTAGTGATAATTACAAAATGAAGTACAATGCTACAACTGTTCTATTAATGTAGCAGAATATATGTAAAATATACATACTAATACTGCTAAAGGTAAAAAAAGTGAAAAAAGTTATAAAAGCTTATTACACTTTAAAACATATACAGAGGGCTGAAAAGATGACTCAGCAATCAAGAGCACTTGCTGCTCTTGCAGTAGACCTACGTTTGATTCCGAACACCCATAACTCCAGTCTGACACCTTCTTCTGGTCTTTCCTTTACCAAGAATGCATGTGGTACACATATATACATACAGGCAAAACACTCACACATAAAAAACATGAATAAATCTGACAAAAATTTAAACACACATACACTCTCTATTGCTTAAGAATATATGGTTAAGTACACAATAGCCTAGAACCCAAGTATTATCAAATTGGTTTGTCCTTGTTGTTTTACTGTTGAGATCATGTCTCTTACTTCTGACTTACGCAATTCTCTAAGCTCATTTTCCTGTGTTGAGACTCCAAGCATATATACTGTTCCTTCAATGTTTACACATTTTTGGAGAAATGGCAACAGATTTAAAGTGCCCAGTGTCTCAAAGATACTATAAATGTTCTTCCTTCTACTACAATATTTTTAACCAGTATTTCTTATATTTTCAGGCAATGTTGCCACAACTCTGTGAAGTTCTTCAAAGAACCAAGTCCAGGTAAGCTGAGGCCAGGGCTAGGACCCTACAAGGGGTTAACGACTGCTTCAACTGTTGCCTCAGGCTACCAGAGGTGACCTGAACATTCTTTATAGACAGTATTTTGTAATGCCCCAAACTAAGGCATATCATTTCTCACCAAGCTGGGAATTCGAAAACTATTTTCTAATCTTCAGTAC
Source organism: Grammomys surdaster (assembly GCF_004785775.1). NCBI lineage: Eukaryota > Metazoa > Chordata > Mammalia > Rodentia > Muridae > Grammomys > Grammomys surdaster. The sequence continues at coordinate 10,169,077 of NW_021604585.1, read as the reverse complement.
CCTTGGTTCCATTTGGTCTCCAAGTACAGACAGAAATCCCAAGAACTCACTTAAACTGCCAAGTCCCATGGTAGACCTGTTTCCGTCACTGCTGAAACTAACTTTGCCCCTCTCCAAAACACTCTCATATGAAAGCTAAGATCCCAAACGGGATCAGATCTGTAAAGGCACTCTTAACAGTCAGAGAAACATGAGTAACTAGCAGCAGGCCAGAATTCAATGGCCTACCACCTGCCTTTCAAGTGAGGCCAGCAAGTGACCCAGCTACTGTAGTCAACTTAGTGTACATCCTTTCTTACCCACTACCACCACATTCATTCTTCCCCTGACTTCAATTAGGCCTCAATGATGGCAAGCTTTGTGATGTCAACACTGAGATCCTTGATCCCTGATGCTTTCTGAAACCATAGAAGGCACCAGAATGTTCTTAGATTAGTGTCTTTGTGTGGTCCACTCTCATCAACTGCCGGAGAATGATGGGGACAGGGGGGTAAAGTTTCTTCTGCCTCTTCTGTGAGGAGGACTGAGGATCTAAGAAATTGTTTCACATTTTCAATCATTGTTTTAAAAAGATGAGGATTGCTAGTCTGCTCTTCAGGTCTATATAGGTGATGGGAATCTGATTTTGAAAACACATCAACTGTACAGAAGCACTGGGGCTGATGGAAAGGACTTACTGCTCCCTAAGGCACTGGGCAGGTCTTGAACACTGTTAGTATTAACAGTAAGTTCTCTGAGTTCTTATTAAAAACATTCCTATAAATAAGCAAAGATGGGGGAGGGGGGCATGAGGCAATTTGACAACCTAATTAGCAGCTGTTAAAGTCTCTTTCTGCCCTGACTACCTTAAAAAAACTGTCAGTCAAATAACCAGCCCAACTACCTCATACCAGCTCCCACCATCTACAGTGTTCCAGCCTTGAGAAAACTTCAACTAATTGCCTGGGCTTCTAAAGGCAGAGCCTCAGCAAGGGCTGTTTCAAACAGTTTCACCAGTCTGCTACCACAGCCTTAGAACTCTAGATGACCCTTCAATCCTAGGCCAGAAAGGAAGTACTTGTGGTGATCTAGCAGAGACTACTGATGCTAAAGAGGCACAGCTGATTAGTCCAACACATAAGCCTCAATGGCTGTGATCAAGCCAAACATCCACCCCTTCCTGGCTATATAACCAGACTGCTCAGGCTCACTTGGTGAGCCAGCTGGAATACTTCTCCTATGCTGCCCCCTCTTAATTTTGCTGCACCAGGGCTGATAAGTTTATCAAGTGGTCTTTTCTTGCTTCTTTTTAGTAGTGCAGGCTGAGAAACAGTTGTATGGAGAGAAGGCCAAACAGTTGGCAGGACTAGCTTTGAAAACAGCAAGGTGGCAAGCTACTTGTGACAGCTGAGGATGAAGCAGCCGAGCAAGAGAAACTGGGGCAGGAAGAAAGGAGACAGAAGGAGAGAGATGACAAGTGAGGTCAGACAGATGAGGCTGAAGGATAAAAGCTGTAAGGAGCCAAAGACAAGAAACTGCAGACTCTAGTTGCCAGAGGAGGTCAGAGAGCTGTCAAAAGGCTAAAGGTCTTAGACCCTGGGAACAAGAACTGTTAACCTAGGCCAGTGTTAAGGGTTAAGGAATCCCAACTCCCAGACTACAGAAGTGCTGTGTAGTATTGGCTGCTGCTAAGAGCTAAGGAATCCTGATACCACAGCCTTCCTAGAAGCTGTAATGCCACCCACAGCTAAGAACTGTGTGGCCATACTGTATGTATATCCACATGGTGCACATACATACATGCAGACAAAACACTTGTACAGGTGAGATAATATGGATTCAAATACCAGTTTCCCAAATTCCTAGGACCACACAAAGTAACACTTGTAGAGTTAACAATCCAAACATCACAGGCCTACCGGACTGCAACAATACAAAGTGCCACTTGCTACCACCTGCCTGCTGCCACAGGTTGCTGCCAGAGACCAACACTTGAAGAACTCCTTTACCCATAATTTCTATTCAGGTAGAGCAAAGGGATCTCTACCATCACCACAGCCCAGCAGACTAGTAAAAGCATCACATCAAATGACACTGTTTTTGTTAGTCTTAAAGATACAAAACTCAGCATCTTTTCTATACCCCAGAGTGCCAAGTAGTCAACTAATAACCAACCCCTCTCCCCTTCTCCAAAATCCTCTGATTTGGATCCTATCTGTCTACCAGGCCCAGTTAAAGTATCTTGTCTAGCTCTTCTTTTGCTAGACAAAGCTATTCAGTGTGTGAACTACAAGAGAAACTAAGATTTCCTGTCTCATCCTTTCCTCAATTAGACTATAGGACCCTTCTTCCTATAAAAGAACCCAGTACATACACAAATGGTCCTTAATACTCAAGTAACTAGGGGTAGGAGTACATTCTTTCAGTCCCAGAATTTAAGAGGCTGGACAGGTTTGAGACCAACCTGTGTCTCAAAATAGCAAGATACTTTACGTTATTAAAACAATACTAGACAATGGCATGGGAGGTTGGTGCTCAAAACAAAATAGACAAAATTATATAGCATAAAAATATTTGAGGGGCTTGGTGGTTAAGAGCACTCACTGTTCTTGCAGAGGACTAAGGCTGGGTCCCTATTACTTACATGTTAGCTCACAACCACCTATAATTCCAGTTTCAGAGGATCCAATATCCTCTGGGGCTTCCATAGGCACCAGGAATGCATATGGGGCATATCTATACATTCAGGCAAAACACATAAATAAAATAGAAATAAATAATTTTTCTGCAAAGTATTTGATTTACAATGAGAGGATATGGGTTTGAATTTCAGCTTCATCCTGTATGAACTGTGCCATGCTTATTACAAGGATAACAATATAATAATATAATATACACAAATCTTCATTACATCATAACTGTAGCTACAAATATCTGTTACTTCTCTGGCCTCCTGAAGTAGTTTGTATCATTTATTTTTCTTTAGAGTCAAGAACAGCCGGGTGGTGGCGGCGCATGCTTATAATCCCAGCACTTGGGAGGCAGAGGCAGGTGGATTTCTGAGTTCGAGGCCAGTCTGGTCTACAGAGTGAGTTCCAGGACAGCCAGGGCTACACAGAGAAACCCTGTCTCAAAAAAAAAAAAAAAAAACAAAAGACAAAAAACAAAACAGAAAAGGACAAGAAATAGAACTGCACCTATGAAAATGTTTGTAGGCGTTACTATAGGCCTGCTGAATTCTGATGTTGAAGCTTCTGTATTCCTACACGGGCCAAGAAGAGGTTCTGGAAACATACTCGTATACGTTCTAAGACCAGAGAACCCTCTGTGGTAGGACCCTTCCCCACCTGTCCCACCTAGGCTCCAGGTGAGTGTGAACTTAATCACAGCAACAGTCTTAGCTTTTGGAAATCCAGGCAAAGCCAGTTATTAAAATCATCTTCAAACCACACTTCCAGCAGATGAAAAGGCAGTGTGCAGTATCCAGCTGCCTAGATTAAAGCAGTGTGGTAAAGGAAATGAGAAACAGTCATGATTCCCAATTACTGCTAACAAGAGCATGTTTAGAAGGGAGGAAATTAATGGAATCATCAAAAGACTGGTTATTTTACTTAGAATGAATCAAACCAACCTCAGTCTTTCCCTGTTTCAACAGAGTTCGTGGGCTAGTCAGTGCTTGAGTTCCCTGAAAACTGCCCAGGCTGGATCAGAGAGGCTAACAATTAACAAGGGCTGTGAAATTTTCTTTGGCTCCCTAGTCACAGGGTAGAAAGACAGGGCCAGACAATGGTTCTGAGGCAGTATGTTAATTCCTTTTAAGTCAGAAGTCCTTTAGCTTGCCAATATAAACATTACCAGGCTCCAGCAGGAAAGAAAGGCAGAAAACAGGGTCAAATTCAACTTGCACAACAGCAAACTCCCTTAGGACAAAACATTCTGTAACTCACAGCTACTCTGGATAACATGGACACAAAGAGAAGGGGACTGACAGTCCTGAAGGGACATGTCATACAGTTATACATGGTCTCTGGTGATCAACATGTGTATGCTAATACACTCAACACACATACACAGCTCTGATACAATGGAGGGAATTATGGAGTTTGTCGGGGACGGAGGGAAGGATGGAAGTGAGCAGGGCAGAGTTAGACAACCAAGTCTTATTATGGGAGAAGCTACATAAAGAAGAGGGACATAAATATAATTTCCTGTTGCTACAATCCATCACAACACGGGTCACACTGTGCCAGACAGTGGAGAATGTTGACTAACAATCCTGTGCATCCTGGAAATAAGAACTATCATCAGCTCATGAAGCCTTGCAATGCAGTGTGGTGATCTTGAGCACAGGGGCAGGGATATGACCTGCATGCTAAGTCACTCCTCTCTGGAAGCAGGTATTAGGAAAGCAACACACAACTTTTTCACTTTTGGCAAGTCAGTCTTTGGATGCCATTCTGATGCAGTGCTGCTTATCAACAGTCCCTCCTCACAGAAAAAAAATCAAAGCAAGTTAACAGTCATGCTTAAGTTTCTGGCAGTGAAAAAGATCTATCTTAGCATTAGAGGCATCATTCCCCTTGGGAAAGAGTCCCTGAAAATGGGATTGATGGCCAGTATCCCAGTTCAGGTTCTTGTCCTTCATACCACAGAGTTCAAGCTCAGGAAAGGCTCCCTGAAATGCTGTCTTTTAAAGTTCAGTCTGCCAGAAAAGGCAGAAATAGTAGTGGGATGAAACGGTCACGGTAACCCAGCTCAGGGATTTACCAAGTCCCACCAAATCCGGAGGAGACAAGGCAAAGGCCTGCCTGATCCTCCCTTAATATTTAGATTTTCCTAGTTTTAAAATTAAGTTGGTACTGGGCAGTGGTGGTTCATACCTTTAGTCCCAGAACTTGGAAGGCAGAGGCAGGCAGATCTCTGTTGAGTTTGCCTGTTACAGATGGAGTTCCAGGACACCAGGGCCACACAGAGAAACCCTGTCTCAAAGAACCCAAACCAATATACCTAACAAATATATAAAAGATAAAATTAAGTTGGTGAGTGGATTCAGGATCTTTACACCCTCCTCTACTCACTTAACTAAAACTTGCTCTGAAAGGGGTAAGATAGGTTCATTCACTCCATATGTAAATTGATGGTTCTTAACATGTGATTCTCAGACCAGCAGAACTCAGGAGAAATGTAAAAATTTCAAACTTTATCCCAGATCTACTGAGTGAGAAGCTCTGTGCAGTTAACAGTCTGTGTTTAATAAACACTGCAGAGGATATGAACAGTCATATCTGAGAGCCACTGGGGTAAATGACCTGTAAGGTCAGCCCATCAGTTCCCTGACATGTAAACCTCTTAACACAAAATAAGTATTGTCTAGAATTTTTAGTTTGGAGCCAACATAACTGCCACTGAAGTAAGACAGCTTCTCGATCCAGCATATTCTTCAACTCTGTAGGCTCAAAACTTCATGCAAACGAGCACAAAGTGCTGGGCAGTGGTGGTACATACCTTTAACCCCAGCACTCAGAAGGCAGATCTAAGTTCAAGACCAGCTTGGTAGACATACTGAGTTCCAACTATTGAGGGCTCCAAGTATTGGAGGTGATGATGGAACAGGCATTTAAGCTCCGATTGGAGGGTAGACAGCATGGATTTAGGAAGAAAGTCTGATACCTGACCCTGACCCCACCTGAAGGACCGCACCAGCTTTTAACTGGAAATACCAACTTCCAGATGAGTCACAGGCTTCTCTAGAATGACTAGAGATTTAGCATGAAGCCATTCTGCCCAAATCCTATCTGTGGTGGCTAAGTATTTGTTTTGTAGGGAAAGTGGAGTAGGACATACACTGATGAAAAGACTACTCCTACCTATAAGGTGTGGATCCTCTGACACATTTTGGCACACACTAGTGGAGGGAGTGGGTTTCCATTGGTATGTGGCAGGAAGTCAGTATTGTGATACACAATCCAGCATCTAAGACACTGTCAACCAGAGTCTAAACTCTGCTGGCACCTCTGCTCTCTGTCCTTTGCTCCACACATACCCTTTGCTCGAACTTTTGTTTCTCTAGTCCACAACAGGACTCATTCTCAATAGAAAAACAGATGTTAGATTCACAGTCCTAACAATACCTTTGTCTGATATGGCCATTGTCTGTGGAAGAAAATTATTTGTAGAGCTGAAGAGATTAGATGGATGAGCAGTTAAGGGCATGTATTACTCTTCCAGAGTACCTGAGATTAGTTCGTAGCATCCAAACCTAACAGCTCATAATAGCCTGTCACTACAGTTCCAAGAGGATCTTATACTCTGTGCGTGCACACACACACACACACACACACACACACACACACTTAAAAATAATTTTTAGATGTTTTAAAATACTTTTCAACAACCTTTCCCTTTCTTATCTTCTTTACTCTCAGAAATGAGAAATCATTACATTTGAAAATTCTAGATACACCCAATAGATTTAGTCTGCAAGCTAGTTCAGGATTAGTTCAGAAAAGAGATTTCGGCCGAAGGAAAAAAGCATAACAATTCCATATAATTAGGATTCCACAATAATTCCATTATACTTTGATAGTTTATCCACCATTACACACGCACGCATGCACGCACGCACGCACGCACGCACGCACGCACGCACACATTATAAATCTCCTTATACACACATTTACCTGGAACCAACTTGGTTTTTAACATTAAATATTATAAACTGGTTTTAATATCCTCTAAATAAAACATACAACCTTAAAAATGATTACCAGAAAAATCCATTATGACCTAGGACATAAAAAGTCAATACTATATTTTTAAAAATTGCCTAATAACCAATCTTCTGAATGCAAGGAGAAGAGCTAACTGACCACAAAGCCTCTGAACTTCCTAACAAGGTACTAAGAATAATATATGAACCAATAGGTTCCTTTACTAAAAGCCATTCTAAAGAAACCTGAGATACATCTCTGTTAAGATAGTTCTAGAGTACATCAAATAGAGTAGTCTTCACCCTATTTTTCCAATTACTCCAGGAGAGCAGATCACAAATGAAGAGCCACATGGGCCAGATGGCACCTTTGGTATTCTCCCTTCCCTAATCAAGTAAGAACCTCTTACATCTTTTGGCCTCCCCAAGAAATCCATGACACTAGCCAAGATCCATAGGGGAACCCCCCCCCCCACAGTGCATCAGAGAAATAAGAAACTCCTGTCAGACATGTCTCCACAGGCTAGCTGAGCTGTGGTAGAACAGGATGGAGAAAGGGGACCTATTTGGACTCTTCCCCACTGGCAGGTTGCATAGAAGAGCCTGTCACTTCCTATTTCAAAGGGAAATAGAAGACCAACTACCAATTTTATCATCCTCAATCTTCTCCCACAACTTGTACTTAAACTTATCTTCCTCTAACCATCCTACTTCCCTGCTTAGAGTCAATCCCTTAGTATTTGATTTTCTTGCATACTTTAATCCTTCAGACCCTATAGGAGAGTTTGTTCCTCTCCCTCTTCAGCTCTGACACTCACTGGGAAGGGTGTCTGTCTCTACCAGCAGTATCCTGCTTCTCTGCAGGACACTCAACTTTTCTTCTGGTTAAACTCATTAATATTTTAGGCTATGGTCAGCACCAGTTCTTTTTGGAAACTTCAGTTTCTAAACATATTCTACCAAAGTGAAGGTGATCACACATTCACTGTCCACAGTAATGGATACACCAGTTTAGGGATTGAGTATTCTTGATTCCAGTTGGGGTTTTGTTTTTCTGAATACTAGTTTGAACAGAAGGAAATGGATGCTGAGAAGATGTCTCAATTGGTAAAGTGATTGGTATGCAAATAGAGTCTGAGTTCAGATTCCAGTACCCAATCAAAAACCCAGTTGTGGTGGTGTGCCTAAACCCACTGCTGAGAAAACAGAAACAGGTAAGATTCTGGACTTCCCTGGCCAGCCAGCGTAGTTGATTTATGAAATTCCAGCTTCAATGAGAGACCCTATCTCAAAAAAAGACAAATCAATAGCAATAAAGGGAGACAAAGTTAGCCAACTGTCTGGTCTTCACAAGCATCTGTGCACACAAACACATGCACCATCCTACACCTCACCACACCCCAAAGCAACCTGACGAGTTCTGAGAGGACACATGGCAGATGTTACACTACTTTCTTCCCTTCCAAGGTCCCCACCACCTGGCTGTAGTCTGCCACTTTAAGGTCCCATACTGCAACAGTGATGATATCCACAACATTTAATCTCTGCTACCACCCTACCTGGTGTGTGCAGTACCATTCCAACATTATAGACTCAACCACTGAGGACAGAGTTTGAGAATCTAGCTCGAAAAAACATACCATGTTCATGGCTGAACTAGAATTTATTTATACAAGCCAACCTGACTAAAAAGACATTTTAAACCTCCCTATGCCTTCTTGCCTTTTCTGCCTACTAATTCCTGTTTGCCTTCAAGTCTCTCCTCCTGAAAAGTCTCACAGTGACTATCCCAATCTTTGTCAGGAGACCTTTCTATGTGTATCCCAGCATACACATAGAGGGCTTGATTCCCTCAGCAGAGCAGATGTCACATGGAACTACCATAGTTCAGAGTAGTGCCAGGGCCCAGCCACGGACTCATCACACTCTTGTAGAGCATGCAGAGTGCTATACCACAGCTCCGCCTGAATCTCAGGACAGGGCACTGTTCCTGTACCACTGATGATCTATCTCATACACTGACAAGTGACAGCCTCCATCACAAACCAGCTCAGTATCTGGCTCCCAGAAAGCCCTCCATGCCATTACTCTTGCTGCACCCCTTCCTGCTTACCTCCTGTCAATACAAATCTGCTAAATAATGGACTTGGTGCTGATTATGAAAATACTAAACCTAACTGTTTCACAGCAACCCTGGAAAGTTATTTATTAGTCATTTGTCTGTTGCTGTGACAGAATGAATACCTGACAAAAGCAACATAAAGAAAGGATTTTCTTTGTTGTTGTTTCACACATTGAGGGAAGAGTCCACTGTGGCTGTTGGCAAGAATGTGATACAGCTGCTTATACTGCAACCAGGCAGTTGCAGAAGCAGTCATGTCAGGCAGCTAGTCAGAAGCAGAGAGCCACGAGCAATGCTGCTCGGTTTCCTTTCTCCTTTTTATTCAGTTTGGGGAACCTCAGCCTTACAGAACGGTGCTACTCACATTTAGGGCAAGTCTTCCCACCTCAACTAGCCCAATGTAGAAAATCCCTCACAAACATATCCAGATAATTCCATGGTGATTCTAAATCCTACCAAGTAACTAATCATCGCATGGTCATTAGAGTTTGGGGCAAGTTTTTAGGATTTAATACAATGTATTATAATCTTCAAAACAAAGAGTTCTAGTTTTCCAAGTTTTCCTAAGTTTTATCAATCTGTTGATTCTTTCAAATCAAAGACAGCCAATTCTATTCCTGGGGAAAATGGTTACATTCCCCTAGGAGAAAGGACCAGGACTAAAGACTCTTGTTACTTCCACTTACATACACACAGCAAAGCCCATTCTCCTTCCTTAGATATTATGAGTTCACTTTTCTATAGTGCTAAGTACCATGAACACCAACAATGTATGTAAGAGTGTACTTAGGCTGATGGTTCTAGAGGGATGGTAGCAACTATCAGGCATGGCAGCAGGAGTGGGAAGCTGAGAGATCACACAGTTAATCACAAGCACACAGCAGAGGAAAGGCAAACTGGAAGAATGGCGAGGAAGAACTTTCAAAGCATGCCCCACCGCAGTGATGGACTTCCTCCAGCAAGGCTGCACCACTTAAACCTCCCCTAACCAACTAGGAACTAAGTGTTCAAATACCCGAGCCTATGGGCAACATTTCTCATTCAAACCCGTTAAGTGGTAAGAGATAGGTGGTGTCCTATAAAGACGTGACTCTGAACTGGATCTTTAAAGATAAAGACAAGTGTGGGAGGGCGAAAAAGCAGGTGAGATTCTAGCCATGGGAAGAATAGGATGAGAATAGGCTTCAAGATGCTAATCTTTAAGCAAAGAGAAATAAAGATGGCCTTTAGCCTTGACTTGTAGGGACAAAGGTTAGGTGGCCAGGAGAAGAAGAGGGGGCTATGGATAAAGTATAAAGTCAAACCCACTCAAACAATACTACTCCAGCCTGACGAAGAGTTCAGAGATGCCGCAGTTTTCATTTACTTCTACAGACCTTTCCCCTCCACTCTGGTCTTCTTCTCCCTGTTCATTTTCCTCTTTTCTCTTCTCTCCTCCCCTCCTTTTTCTCTACTCCAGATCTAAAGGATTCCACTTTGGGCTATAAGATCCCTACCCAAGCTGAAAACCAGCCCATTCTACAATGGATTCTGGGATATGACTAGGTCCTTTCTTTTCCTCTCCCCTCCCACCCAATTCCTGCAGTCTGAAATACTTTCATATGCTTCTCAACTTCCTTGCCAGAAAGTTGGGGACAAAGATCTTCTCACCAGGAACTATAAACCAACAGGGAGGTCCTCATGCTGCTACTACTCATGGGCCTTAGAATTAGTTTTGTCCGTCTTCCTACAGAGGACAACCCACAATAAAGTACCACCCAAAGTGGACTTTCCCCAGGACACCCTTAGGATTATTATTGGCCTAGGTATAGCAAAGGAACAACATATAATTTTGTCCCTGCCTTCAATGAGATTAAGGGCAAATACATATAAAACCAAAAGAAAAAAGAACTAAAGATTGAGAAACTTAAGTATAAACAATCTCAAAAAACCAGAAAGCTCAGAAAGCAAAAAAGGTCTCCTTTTAAGGATATAAAGCAGAGATCTACACAGCCTAAGAAAGACTCTAGCTAACTTCACAGTCCAGGAATTGGCAAGTTTGAGTAACTATGCATAGTTGTCAATGAGCCTAAGTGAGCTATACTTGCTCAAAACACTACTACTGCAAACCAGCAGTAGTGTGAACAACTTTAAAAGGGAGGGAGGCTTTTTCCCTATGATCCTAAACCTCCCTGCACCTATCTCCAGGCTTAGGAAACACGGACAGGCTGCCGTCACGACCACTCAGTCATTGTCTGTAGGGTATAATCTCAACTACAGTCTTGTGCTCTCTCAGCCACTCCTGAGTCAACAAGGCTGAACTATCAGAACTCAAGACAGTGACAACATATGTCCCACTGGCTCTGGAGGAGACATGTGTCTACTACACGTGAAGAGCTGACTTCACCCTTTACATTTCATAAAATGTTCCTTGTTACTCAGAATAAAAGCTATAGCAGATTTTGTAACCCTGCTGTACTCAGCCTTAACTTCCTGAAACCCACTTATGCCCCACCCTCCTAAGAGTTGCAATATCAAAAATACTTTCTACCCTCAAAAAAGCTTTGCAAAAAAGAAAACTTGAATCTATCTTCCTTGTATTGCTGCTTGGAAATTAAACAACTGTATGCTAATATGTAGCTATTAGCAAAGCTAACAAGTCAAGTCAAATAAAGAGAAATCTCTCTCTCTCTCTCTCTCGAGATGTCAAAGAATCTAGGTAGAAAAGGCTCTTAAAATTATGAATTCTGGCCGGGCAGTGGTGGCGCATGCCTTTAATCCCAGCACTTGGGAGGCAAAGGCAGGCGGATTTCTGAGTTTGAGGCCAGCCTGGTCTACAGAGTGAGTTCCAGGACAGCCAGGGCTATACAGAGAAACCCTGTCTCGAAAAACAAAAAATAAATAAATAAATAAATAAATAAATAAATAAATAAATAAAAATAAATTATGAATTCTGCATTGAAAAATGGCTTAGTGGTTAAAGTGCTTATTATTTATATGTTTTGGACTGAAATTTGGATCTTTAGAATCCTTTTTAATGCTGGATGAGCATGAAGGCCTACTTGTTAACTCCAGAATTGGGAAGGTAGAAATGGAGGATCCCCAAAACTAGACTAATCAAAATTGCAACACAATTTTTTTGTTTTTTTGTTTTTCAAGACAGGGTTTCTCTGTGTAGCCCTGGCTGTCCTGGAACTCACTCTGTAGACCAGGCTGGCCTCGAACTCAGAAATCCGCCTGCCTCTGCCTCCCAAGTGCTGGGATTAAAGGCATGTGCTACCACCGCCCGGCTAACATAATTCTTTATAGAGCTTAAAAGAACAATTCTCAACTTCATAAGGAAAATCAAAAACCCCAGGATAGCTAAAACAATCCTAAATAATAAAAGAACTTCTGGAGGTATCACCATCCTTGATTTCAAGCTGTACTCCAGATCAATAGTAATAAAAACTACATGGTACTGGTATAGAAACAGACAGATTGATCAATGGAATCAAGTTGAAGACACAGAAAACCCACATAACTATGAATACTTGGTTTTTGACAAAGAAGCCAAAACCATACAATGGAAAAGGGAGAGCATCTTCAACAAACAGTGCTGGTCTAACTGGATGTCAGCATGTTGAAGAATAAGAATAGAGCTGTATTTATCACCCTGCACAAAACTCAAGTCCAAATGGATCAAAGACCTCAAACTAAAACCAGACACACTAAATATAATAGAACAGAAAGTGAGAAATAGTCTTGAACTTGCCAGTATAAAAGACAACTTCCTGACAGAACACCAATGGCTTAGGCACTATGGTTGAAAATTAATAAATGGGACCTCATAAAACCGAAAAGCTTCTGTAAGTTAAAGGACACTGTTAGTAGGACAAAACAACAGCCTACAGATTAGGAAAAGATTTTCACCAACCTTATATCTGACAGAGGGCTAATATTCAAAATATATAAAGAACTCAAGAAGTTAGACACCAACAAACCAAATAACCCAATTTAAAAATGGGATACAGAGCTACACAGAGAATTCTCAACACAACAATCTCAAAAGGCTAAGAAGTACTCAGAGAAATGTTCAACATTCAGTCATCAGGGAAATCAAAATGACTCTGAGAATGCCTAAGATCAAAAACTCAAGGGGCAGCACATGCTGGCGAGTTTTTGGAGCAAGGGGAACACTCCTCCACCACTGGTTGGGAGTGCAAACTTGTACAACCACTCTGAAAATCAATCTGGTGGTTTCTCAAAAAATTGGGAATATTTCTACCTTAAGACCCAGCTATACCACTCCTGGCCATATAAAAGATGTTCTACTATCCCACAAGGACACTTGCCCAACTACGCTCAACTTGTTCATAGCAGCCTTATTCATAATATCTAGAAACTGGAAACAACTCAAATGTCCCTCAACTGAAGAATGGCTAAAGAAAATGTGGTTCATTTACACAATGGAATATTATTCAGTCATTAAAAACAAGGACATCATGAATTTCACGGGCAAATAGATGGAACTAGAAAATATTATCCTGGGTGAGGTAACCCAGAACCAAAAGGACATGCATGGTATGTACTCACTTATAAGTGGATTTTAGCCATAAAGTACAGGATAACCACACTATAACCAAAAGACTCAAAGAAGACACATAACAAGAAAGGCCCAAGGGAGGATAGTTGAATCTTTCTCAGAAAGGGAAACAAAATAGATATTGGATGTCGACAGAAGGAGGGAACTGGAGGGGGGAGGGGATAGGGATTGGGGATGGAGAAATCAGATGTAGGGAGAGTAGGGGAGAGAGAAGGGAAATTGGCCTTCTCTAGGGGCAATCTCTAGGATGTGCCAGAGACCTGGGATAGGTAGAGGCCCCAGGGGATATATGGGGTGACTCTAGCACAGACTCCTAGCAATTCGGGAATGTGGATCTAGAACTGGCCACTTCCTCTAGCCAGGCAGGACTCCCAGTTGAGGGATAAGGACAGTTACCTACCCATAAAACCTCGACCCAAAATGTGTCTTGCCTAAGTGTAGGGACAAAGATAGAGCAGAGATGGAGGGAATGGCCAACAAATCAATGTCCCAAATTAAGACCCATCTCACGGGCAAGAACCAGTCTCTAACACTATTAATAATACTGTATCAGACAGGAATCTAGCATAACTGTTTCCACCCAGTAGCCAGTGTAATGAGATGCTGAGACCCACAGGCAAACATTAGCTAGAGGTCACGGAGTCTTATGGAAGAGTTGGGAAAAAGACTGAAAGACTCAAAGAGGAAAGGGACTCCACAGGAAAACCAACTAACCTGGGCCCTTGGGGGTTCTCAGAGCCTGAATCTCCAACCAAAGATCAAACATGGGCTGGACCTACGTCCCCTGCATACATGTAACTTATGAGCAACTGAGCAGGGGCTGTCCTTGAGTCTGTTGCTTGTCTGCTTGTGGATCCTGTACCCCTAAATGAGGCCTTAGTTGGCCTTAGTGGAGAAGGATGCACTTAGTCCTACAATGACTTGACTTGTGAGGGTGGGGTAATGGGGGGGGACAAGCACTCTAAAGAAGAAGGGGAAGACAGAATGGAGGAAGGATCTGCATGAAGGGGGTACTAGAAGGAGAGGGGGTCTGATATTGGGATGTAAAGTGAAGAAATAAATGTAGTTTAAAAAAAGGGGGGGAAATGGAAGATCCCTAGAACAAGCTGGCTAGCTAGACTAGTCAGATTGGTAAACTATGGTTCAAGTGAGAAGAGATCCATGGCCCAATGAATCAAGTGGACAGTGATCAAGGAAGACTCCAAAGGTCAACTTCAAGCTTCCATGTACATACGCTCCCACATATATGTATGCTACACACACAAACACAAGGTGGGAGGCGAACCAAATGGCAGCTATATACAATAAATACAAAGCAATATACTACTGACCTCAGTGGCTCTGTGATAGCTGCTACTGAAAGTGCACATGAACTGAATCTATCTGATCAATTCACACTTCTATACAAATGAATTATAACAATTTAATATTAACCTTATCTAGTGAATTCAGATTTCCTTGTATTTAATTTGAGTTGGAAAGAGCTAAGCTATCAATGAAGTCTCATTCCCATGGCACCATGGAAAGGCTGTCTTCTAAACATTACTGTCTCTCTGGGCTCCAAAGGTAAACACCAGGCAGGCCAAAGTCATGCCTATCTTACCATAGTCCTGGCACCCAGCCACAGCAACATAAGCCACCTAGAATGGGAAGCCACTCACACCCTTCAGAGGTTTATACTCCGAGTGACAAAGAAGAATGGAATCTTCCAGTGGGTAGGAGGTAATACAAAGAGTTCATCTAAAAACCTACCCACAATCATTAGGGACTCTGGTTACCAACTCAATTTTTTCTTTTTTTCTTTTTTCTCTTTGTTTTTAGCATGTTGTCATCTTCTTTGGTGAAAAGATGGACAGGTTAAAAATTAAATAAGCTCCAAGTTAACAAGTTAGACCATAGTAAAGGGATATCCACTGCTGAACAGATGTGAATTTCTGTTTAATGAGGATTTTAAACCCACTGAGATTCAGGCAAGTATTCAGTTTCGTGAGCTCAGGTATTATTTGCTAGAAAGAGAGTACAAAGTTACCATTGTACCTGAATGTTCTAAACATGGCACAATTAGTCTGCAGAGAATAATTTCTCAGTGTCTTTTCATGACATCAAGGTTTAACAAGCCCAGCAACTGGCCTATCCAGCCTCCTACCTCAACCTTCAAGTCTTTTTATAGTCACAGGTGATTACCCCATGGAGAGATTACATCACTTTTGTCAGTAGGGTTTGCAGCTGACAGGAAGATGCTTTGCGGATGTTTTGGGAACTACATCCTCATTTAGAAACACATTGCTATGGCCCTCATTGTTCCTTTCTAAGAATAGAACTGCCTTGGCAAACCCTGTGCCTAAACTGGAGCCAAACAACCAAGCAGCCATTGTGGGTAAGAACACAACTTCAGAGGAAAACACAGTAACCTAGAGATGACTCCTGTATCCTTTTGATACGGAAAAGAACACAGATAGGGTCTTTATTCACTATCAGAACAAGTCTCTGGAGGCTGGACTTCCCCCCTCAATCAGGAAACCTAAGAAATGGGCCCAAGGACACCTACCATTAGGTACAGGTAGGCCAACGCCAGCAAAGTCATGAACAGAGTCAGACTGAATGAACATAAATATCAGCCAGTTCCACCATTTGTAATTATGTACCCAGGTAAGCTACCCAACACCCACCTCACTTCCTCTTTCCATGAGGCACAGAAATGGTGTTCCTTATGTACATCTCCTATCTGCTGCTCTACCATTCCCAGCTTGGTGCACATTATCTAACTCAGGTCCTCCGGAGATGGTGAGGTGAGCCAAAGAGGTCTGGCCATACCTCTCTGATAAAGTAGTACTTAAGGCCAAAGCCACATCCTATCATAGAGAATCTGGTTTTCAACAATTTTTATCTTCAACAAAAACTGAGAACTTTCCCCACTCACTCTGCTGTGTAGAGATACAGATGGCTGCTTTTACACTATCTCAAAATTGCACTGTGAGAACTGTGATGCTTGACATGGTCTTATGCATCATGGCAACGTGGGGGAGGGTGATCAGAAACAAAGAACACTAAGTTTGTCAGTAAATATCTTCTGGACTCAGAATGCAAAGCATTTGATCTGAGTCGGCAGCCCACCTCAATTGAGATCATCAAAATAGTGCAAAGATGAGCTTTCTAAAAACCCTAGGGATTCCTCAAGTAATCAATCTTTCCTCAGCAGTCAGATTTACACCTGCTCCAAATCTCTTAACCTGGACAAACAGTGACGCAGGGTACTCAGTTCTGTGTTTTCATGAGATCAAAGGTGTTGTCTTCACAAAGTCTCCTGTGCAGTGACTCAGCAGTAGGTCACATAACAACTCTGCTGTCATTTAGAAGTTACATCACGCCTTATATATGTCATGTGCCCTCCAATCATTTTATTAGTCTATACAACATACCAACCTGACATTCTTAAAGACTGTTGTTTCTCTTTAACAGCAGCATAAGAGGTCAAGTGATTTGCCCAAGGTCATAACTCAAGTTTCTTCAGATCAAGCAGAGACAGCTGGGACAGACTGTCCCACAGTGGGTCCTAGTTCCTCTCTAGTCCAAGAAAGGTAGTATGAGTAGCATACGCACACAGTTTGTTTTTAATTCTGATCTTCCCATGAAGACCATGAATTGTGTTTCTGCATGAAGCTTCTGAATAACAAGATAGGCAAACCACATCTAAAAAGGAGTCTCCAATGAAAAGACCAAAGGAAAATCTGGCCTTTGGTTAATGTTTCTCTAATACTTTTGCTAGTATAATTCCAAATCCTGAGCTATAGATGAGACAACATCTAGGTATGACAACACACATCTGTAATCCTAGCACTTGAGAAGTTGAGACAGAAAGATCACTAGTTCAAGGTCAGCCTGGCTACATAGTTGAGACTCCCTCAAAAAACAACCAAAACAAACAAACAACCCTGAAGGATGAGGAACAGAAGATGGAACAAAGGGCAGGCAGGCAAGCAAGATGGCTATGGAACTCAAAACCCAAACATAATGTACTAGAACTCTCAAGTGACCCTTTACACGATTCTTTTTTGTTTAACCTGAGATTATAACCAAGACTCCATGTGATCTTATAATCAGAGGCTACGCTCACATAATGCTTCTAGAGAACGCATTATCTATGGTCCAATGGGATTCTTATAGCCATGAATGTGCATGATATGTGCACATGTCTATTGTCTACTAGGGTTCACTGGTGGCAAGGCTATATATTTTACAAACACTTTAAGATATCTCTGAAATAGGGGGCTGGAGAAATGGCTCAGCTGTTAAAGGCTAGGCTCACAACCAAAAATATAAAATATCTCTGAAATGGTTATTCAGGAGCAGCTACAAAAACACATAAGAAATCGAGAAGTGTGGTCTGGAAGAGATGGCTTAGTAGGTTAAGATCACTTCCTATTCAAGCTTAAGTACCTGAGGACTGAAGTTAGAATCCCTAGCATCCACATTAAAAGCCTATAAAACACATGTCTATATTGTGGGGTGGAGATAAGGGGCTCCTGAGAGCTCATTGGCTGGCCAGGTAGCCAAAACAAAGCTTCTAGGTCAGTGAGAGGCCCTGTCTCAAGGCAGTTAAGATGATAGAAGATACCAGATGTCATATTCTGGCCTCCACATGCATATGTTTGGGTACAGGAACTCACATTCACATGCATGTACACCCTCCAATACACACACACACACACACACACACACTCACACTCACTCACTCACTCACTCACTCACTCACTCACTCACGAAGGGGAAGCAGCTAAAGAAAGGCAGTCCCTTTAGCTTCACTGTATCTGAGAGTCTTGGTTTCCTGGTGAGCATACTTGGCACGGTGCTCATGGCAGTCACAGCCATGCAGGTGTGTTCTGAGTTTTCAGGCCAAGGGGGTGGGTATCACCTTCCCCTAGAAGCCAAAAAATATTGGCAGCAATGCTGGCACACTGGATCTTAGTAATGGTGAAGGCCCTTCTCCCTGTCTGCACTCTGCACCCAGATAGTACATATTTTATGAGGAATAAAAATGACTTGAATGTTAGGGTGGTGGGAAAGAGTCTTTGCAGTGGGGAAGGGAAAGAAAACAGCTTTAACTTTTCCATTCTAGTCTGGGTCCACATTATAAACAGATAGTTTTTCCACACTAAAGAATAATAATCCCTTTATCTAGCCAGTCTGAAACCCTGGGTAGAAAGTAGGGAAGGTGCTGGGTAGGTGTAAAATGGAGTGGGAAATGGAAGGAAGAAAGCATAGAGCAATAAAAAGGAAGGTGGAGAAGGTAAGATGACTCAATGAAACTAAAGGGGCCAAAGACTTCCAATACTCTGCTAGCAACAATGCAACTTAACATGCTAGGGCAGCGTCCAGGAGAAATCCTGGGAAAGGCAACTTGCAGTGGTTCCTAGGCACCAGTCCAGGTTCTGTTCCTGGACCTACCATTAACTATTAGACCTCAGGCAAATGTACAACCTCTCAAATCTGGCTGAGAAGTTCACCCTTCCTTCTAGCTCTGACAGTGGTTTCATTCAAGCACATACCTACTAAGCAGCATTTGTTCTAGGCTAACTTGGGGAATGGGAGCAGGAGAATACAAAACTTCTATAAAGAACCAAATATTCTGTTTGTCTGTCTGATCCAGGTCTCACTCTGCAGCCCAGGCTGGCCTTAAACTCATGGGATAGTCCTCCTGCCTCAATTTGCTAAATGCTGGGATTATAGGCAAAGAGCCGAATACTTTAGCCACTGTGTTTTTTTACTATACCTACTCAACTTTTTGCCATTACAGCACAAAAGTAGCCAGAGACAATATATATTCAAGAATAAGCATATCATGTTCCACTCAAATTTAACTTATAGGCATTGAAATTTGAATTTCATATAATTTTTACATGTCACAAAATATTACTTTTCTGCTTCTTTTTTTAGCATACTAAAAATATAGGTAGCATGAAGATCATACAAAGCAGGCAGAAGCCAGGAATGGTGGTTCATATTTGTAATCCCAGCACTAAGGAGCTAGAGGAAGGAGGTCCTCAAGCTCAAGGCCAACCTGTATTATAGCATTAAATCAAGTTTTCCAGACTAGTTCTTGATACATAGTGGGGAGTTAGCATGGAGCAGTTTGCTAGCTTCTGCTCTAGAGTTAAGAGCGGTAAGCATGACAACTTTTACACTGTGTTTCTGTACGTATCACTTCTGGAGACTTGTATAGGCCAGTCTTGTTTTCCTTTTCATACAAGTATGATCCCATACAATGGAGTCCCAATCATCAATGGTACCAGGGGTTATACTAGGGTTCCTCATGGCTAGGAAGGAAAGGGCAGAAGGAGGGAAATCAGAAAAAGAAGTATGGACACAATAGGGAAGGCTATAATGGAACAACTGAATCCATAACCATCTCTCTCAACAGTTCAGAATCACGCTAAACGTAGACGAACCCTTCCTCCTATCAGTTGTATGAGTAAGAGGGTAATAGAAATGATAATAGAAGAGAGAGCACTGAATTATGAAAAGTCCATGGACATATAATGTGCCTCATCACCACTAAAGTCCCATTCCAGGATAACTCTGCAATCCCTCTCCAGGGAACAAATCCAAGAAAACTGCCATCCTGGTTGTTCTAAAGAACTCTGGCAAGGATTCCATTAGTGCCAAACACCAATGTTCACACCAGGACTCATAGATACACAGATGGTTCTGGCATGCCATCCAATGGCCTGCTCAGTACCTCCTACTATATGTTTTTTGGAAAGGATGCCAGGTCTGGATTGCACAGAGTGAAACGATTAGGGACTTTAGAATACTGTCAACGCATCAAGAATCAACAAATTCAAAATGGCTTACTCCTGAATTCTCAGTCTCTCTTAGCAACATTCCATCTTATCATTCTTAATAGAAAAGCTCTCAGAGTCATGAAATACAAACTGAGGAGCTACAAGTGACAGTCAACTTTTTCATTTAACACATGAAGAATCTGAGCTATGGGACAAAGCTCTGGGCTTTGCCCAGAATTACAATGTAACTATAATGTCAGGTACTAGGTCCTATTTTCACTAAGATACAGTATCTCAGCTATGTTCCTGGTCTGAGAAGAAGCACAGAAAAACAAGGAAAAAATGAACAAACAATAAAAACAAAAGAGTGAACATCATTAAGTGTTTTACTATGTAACATTAATACCTTTACAGCCCTCAGTAAAGTAGCTACTGTTGTTAACCCACTCTGTAGCTGAGGAAGCCAGAAATTCACAGTAACAGAGTGATTTGCTCAGGGTCATAGGCAGTAATAGGAATGGGCTCTAAACCCAGGCAGTCTAATTCAGCTCATTTCCTTCCCTGTATATCATGCCCTGGATCCTAGGTTTTCTCTAGCTGAAGATGCCAACAGCTGGGGGGGAAGGGAGATAATGTAATCACCAGCAGGTTCCCCATCTTGCTCTATTAGGTTTCAAAGAACTGACTTCCTGCTGTACATACCAGACTATAAAACAAAACAAAACCAACCAAACAAACGAAAAGTTCTTCTGAACTGCCTGACAAAAAGCAATCCCAGGCTCCAGGAGAAACCCGGGTATAATGTTTTCCCCTCCCAAACACAAAAGGCAGATTTGAACTTACCAGAGGCTAATCCATCTCCCAGCAGAGTGCAAAGGATCACCAGTTGAAGAAACACTCCATGCCCCACGGAATTCACAACAAACTCTGAGCTTCTCTTTGGTGCTATCCTGCCATGGCACATCTTTTATCCGTCTGAGGTTTTTATTTATTTGTTTTGTTTTGTTTTAAAGAACGACTTCAAAACCCAGAAGAATCCTAAAGCCAGCCAGAAGTAGCTTTACCTAAAACAAACAAACAAAAAAAGACTTAAGTAAAGTGAAAATTTCAGCTATAAGTTAGTTAGATGCAAGCACTCTGCAAGGAAGCCACAATCATACACAAAGCTGGAAGAATTCTAGCAACTGAATCATTACTGCCAAGAGACAAGCACAGAAGCTCCTCCTGGGGAGCTGCCAAAGCTTGCTGCCAGCTGTTGTCAAAATCTGATCTAGGAGGCAGACCCTTTCGAAAAGGGACAGGGGACAACTCCAGCTCACCTGTACATCACCTGCCCAGCCAGCCAGGTCCGGTCAGTGTTCCTTTCAGAAACTGCCTGCTCTGACAGGACCACTGGCCTACAGGCTCCAGCAGAAAGCAGCTGTTGACACAGAGCTGCTCCGCCTATGTCACTTGGCTTCAAAGCAACTTCAGCTAACCAAAAGGAAAAACAGAGTGAGCGCATGTCTTAAAGGAATAACTACACCGCCTAGAGAAGGAATGCAGCAGCAGGAACCAAGAGCACAGAGGCCTAGCTTATCAGAGGCTGAGAAGTCCCTGAGGATCTCTTTCAACAGCCCTGAATCTCAAACTATTCAAGGCTCAACCTACACACCTGTGACCAGAGGGGTGACATTCTACTGACTAACCTTTAAAATGATGAGGATGTGGACGACAGGCTGCTTCCTGTAGTTGCTAAATGGCCCCACCACCCATTTCTGGTTCAGGCTGACATGAAGAATAGTAAAAAGTATTATTTAAAAAAAAAAAAAATCAAGCCCAGTGTGGCAGCACACACCTTTTAATCTCAATGTTCTGGAAAAAGAGTCAGGGAGGTCTCTGCGAGTTCAAGGCCAACCTAGTCTATATAGGGAGCTCCAGATCAACCAACACTATACAGTGAGACCCTGTCTCAAACAAACAAACAAAACCAAGTAGTAGTCAAGAATTTAAGGATTATTTTCTAAATGTCTTTAGAGAAGATTCTAGGTTGATAAAACATGAAGTGGGCCTATTTTATTCAGTTATTTACCAGTTACTCAAATATCCTAGTTTATAGAAGGTATTCAAAATAACATACTTCCTTTTTAAAAATTTCCATACACTCAACATAAAGCTCTAAAGGCACAGATCAGAAGGCCTCCCATTAACAACCCTAATAAAGGATTCTCTGAGTCTTGGCCAAAGATAATAGATGATAACCAGACTCAACTTTAATGTATATCTGAAGCCTTGACTCAAACCCATGTTCCCCCCTCCCTCAGAGGAGACAACTGCAAGCAGTAACATGAGTTCTCTCAGTGTAAAATAGAGCAGTTATGAGACTCTTCAGTACATTAGTCGGGGATCAAGAACAGAGCTAGCCACTACAGGCTCCAGTCTTCACCTCTTTTCTTTGTGACAAAGGCATCTTTGGTCTTCAGCTTTTACTCAGACTGTAAAGCTGAAGACAGAGTGGTTCACAGAGAAGTCGCTATGTTTATGCATACGTAGATTGTGCTCATATTTATATGGCTACAAATGGGAGAGTGGGAAGGCCTATATTGAAATATTTGTTCCTTGTAGCTCTTAGCCCAGTTTCCTCTCTGTGAAAAATGTGCCTAACCCATTTAAGTCCTCAGTAACCTTATTGTCATTGCTGCTATAGTCAAGCTGCTTTTCAAGAAGATGAAAAAAGAAGTGGTGTTATTTAAAGTCAGAGGTTAAAGATGTTAAAGGATATGTCCAGAGCCCTAGCTGGCTAATGATAAATTAACAATGAGTCTTGTGGTGCTATTTCAGTATATCCACACTAGATAACCCTATGAGGAATTCTTCAGTCATCTCTTTAAGGCAACACCTGGGAACCATCAAGAATGCCATCTGCATGTGCCATATCACAGCACATGAACAATACATATTTAAGTGGTGAGTGGGTATATGTAAGGTAGTGCCTTAGGTGTTCTGCACATGAGTATCAGGAGTTAAATAATACTACCCAGAGGAGCTGATGCCACTCTTGAGTCCTAAATGATGTGTAAGATATATTGGAGGAGAGGGGGCTGTAGAGGAAGCAGGGAGGTTTTACTATAGATGGGTGAATCAAGAGTACTCCTGGAAAAGGTTCAGAAGAAGGCTAAACCAAGGAGTTGAAAGTCTAATTGAAAAGCAAGTAAAACTGTCAGGGATGTTAAGTAAGGAAGTTAAAAGAGCAAATTTTAAAAAAAAATATATTGTTTTAAAATTATGTATATACATTTTTTTCTGTGTATAGGTATGTGCGTATTGGATGTAGAGGTTGGAGGAGGGGTGTTAAATCCTTTGGAACTGGAGGAACACAGTTGTAAGCTGCTTGATATGGCAGCTCCCATCTTCTGGAAGAACAGTATGTACACTCTTAACCACTAAGCTGTCTCTTTAGTCTCAGGACACCAATTTTATTTTTTAAGATCACTCTGGAAGGGATTATAAAGAATTGGTCAAGAGAGAAGATAATCTCAATATTCTTTATTTTATATATAATGCCTTTAGAAGGCAACTTAATAACATAGATCCCAAAAAGTACATATTCTCTGACTTACTGATTCTTATTGATTCTTATTATAGATCTAATTCTAGATCTATCATCAGAAATCACAAGTGTGCAATAACATATACATATGTAGGACCCTCAAGAACATTGTTTGAAAAAGGAAAATACTGGAACAATCTGAAAATTAAAACGGCTATATTAGTTATAGTACACTTAAAAACACACGATTCAGTTACTTAAAAATGGGGCATTCTAAATCTTGTTAATATAAAATACCTTCTTTTATCTGAAAAAATGGAACGTACACTTATATTTTTTAATTTATTAATTTATGTTAGCTTTTTAAGATACAGTCTCTGAAGCCCAGATTGGTGTTGACCTTGCTAGGTAGCCCAGGCTGCTTTAAACACTTCATCCACTGCCTCAGCCTCTCAAGTGTTAGGACTACAGGTGTATGCTATTATACCCAGCCCATACTTGGATTTTTAAAGGGTGTATGTTACACATACACTTATATATACAAAAAATCCCTCAGGAATAATACATAAGAAACATTGCCTTTAAGAAGGATAACTGAGCCGGGCGGTGGTGGCACATGCTTTTAATCCCAGCACTTGGGAGGCAGAGGCAGGTGAATTTCTGAGTTCGAGGTCAGCCTGGTCTACAGAGTGAGTTCCAGGACAGCCAGAACTACACAGAGAAACCCTGTCTTGAAAAACAAAACAAAAAACAAACAAACAAAAAAAGAAGGATAACTGAATGGTTAAAAATCAAGAAGCACTACACAGAGAAGCCCTATCTCGAAAAAAATAAAAAAATATATATCAAAAAGCAAAAAATAAAAACCAATTACTATACGAATTCTCTCAATCTTCTTGAGCACTGTACTTTGTATCCATATTAACTTTTCAAAGAGATAAAATACAAATCAATTTAATGTAGCATGACTTTTATGTCTATTTCCTCAACAAACTTCTAGGAATAGTCACTTTAAAGGGTCAGCCCTATGGGCATCTCCAGAAAAAAATCCCTTTCCTGACACTTCCTATCATGCCTATTCCCAGGAGAACTGGCTCCTTGGTACCCTTCACTACTTCAACTTGAACTGGTTACTGTATCTATTTGTTTATCTGCCTCACCCAGTGGACTGAGAGTTCCTTGAAAGCAGAGACAATAAATTACTCATTTTGCAACCTTTATCTTTAAGAGCTAGCATAGCATAGGCCCTTGCATTTGACAGGGGATTGCAAAGGTTTGCCAAACTGTGGGAGGAGACTGAAAGTGGGGAGAAGGCGGAGGAGTACAAGCTCCTGATTTGTTCTGTCTCACCAACTGCTGGCTTCTCTCTTATTGCTTAGGCAGCTACCTGAACCAAGAGACCAATAAAACATAGTACTTGATATCAAGTACAAAATGCAGAGTGGTGTGTGGATTTACAAAACAGGGAAAACATAAATGGGGTGTCATCAATGGAGTATTTATGTGTAAAGGATGGTCTAAGGTTACTGCTTCAAAATAACAGAGGAAAGTCAACTTTTAAGACCCCAGAGTAGCACCAGCTACAAGAAAACCCAGCTAATTTGGACAAAAAGTCATACAGCAAATCAGATCTAAATAAGGAATTATCTACTTTAAACATAGAATTTTATAAAGTCTTCAGTTGGGCATGGTTTATACACCTGGAATCTCAGAACTCACAACAGTGAGACAGAAATACTGTAACTTCAAGGCCAGCCTGGGCTACAGTATGAGACCCCATTTCAAACAACACCAAATTGGGAGAGGGGCATCACTTTATTTAGTAGTATAGCCACTAAAAAGTCATCCACACTCCAGTAAATAATTTCCCACCCATGATCATGCAGGCAACTCTGAACTCAGTGGGTCAGTACTGTACACACACACACACACACACACACACACGAAAGAAGAGAGGGAGGGGAAATTTTTAGCCTACATTTCCAGGTACAGTTACTATTGAGGGAAGTCAGGGCAAGAACTCACAAGGCAGGAAACTGGAAACCAGAGTTGATGCAGCCTGTTTCTTATATGATTCAGGGGTGGCATTGCCCAAGTGAGCTAGTCATCCCACAGCAATTAACAATCAAGAAAATGTACCACAGGCTTGCCCACAGGACAATCTGGTGGGGGCAGTTTCCTAAGGTTCCCTCTTCCCAAATAACTCTTAACTTGTGTTGAGTTGACATAAAACTGACCAGCATAATATCATTATCCCTAGAGAAATACTAAGGCTTAAACTGTTAAAAAAGGAGTGGGGGTGGGAGGGGAGATCCATTGCACATCAGTATTCTTCTGGTATGTTATTGACCATGTAATTAATTAATCTATTTTTGAGACAAGGCTTCCCTGTGTAACTCATGATATCTTTGAATTTGCAGCCATCTTCCTGCCTTGCCTCAGTAAGAACTGGAATTTGGAATTATAGGCATGCACCATAGTGCCTGCCACCTGCTACATCCTCTACTTTTAAAGAGATTTATTTTTATTATGTTTATATGTATACTTGTGTCTGTAGAGGTACATGCATGCACATGCAGGTCCTATGGAGGCCAGAGGCTTCAAATCCCTACAGTTAAGAGTTTTAGATGGTTGTGAGCTACATGATGTGGATGCTAGGAATCAAACTTGAACTTGGGTCCTCTAGAAGAGCAGTATGGACTCAACCCACAGAACCAGCTCCAGCCCTAGAGCCTCTATTTAAAAAACAAAAACAAAACCATACATGATTGAAAAAAAATAACTGGAACTAAACTTTTGTTTTCTTTCTTTCTTTTCCTTTCTTTTATTTTTCCAGATAGGGTTTCACTGTGTAGCCCTGGCTGGCCTCAAACTCACAGAGATTCTCCTGCCTCTGTTTCTGGAGTGAGTCTGGGATTAAAGGTTGTCGTGCCTCAACTTTCAAAGCTAGCATTCATCCACCCTCACAGGAATGTAACAACTGAAGTTTTAGGTGAGCAGGGGTGAGGGACCTGTGCCAGGTAGCAAGGCTTTCTGGCTACTATTTCTATTTCTAAGAATGACTCTCAGGTCTCATGTCATCCACAGAATTTTTTCCCTAATGCTTTTATATTTCTCTCTGTGTAATCCAGGTCTCCTCAAGCAGTGCTTTTCCCTCCAAAACACAGAGCAAGAGCAGACATGAAAAGCCTGCATTTATCATTCTGGTTTTCTTTCTTGGGAACACAGCTGTTGTCCTCAAAGTGGGCAGTAGTAGTAAGTCCCATTGTAGATGGTCAGCCCCACAAGGACAAGGTGCTAGCCTTTCACATTCATGAACCAACAACCATAAAACCTAGGGGACTGCATCCTGCTCACGAGCACTCATTTCTGCCCCTAAACTTCCATATGTTTAATGCCAGTCTTGCTAAAGTTGTGGGGTCAGGTCCCTTTCTTCTCTGACTCAGAAGGTCCTAACTCCCAGGTACTGGAATATTAACTTCAGTTCACATATAATATTTAGGATAAATTATTAGATAAACCATGAATCGTGTATGCATTAATCAGGAAAGGGAACTGGAAAGAGAAAACCAATTTGAAACCTTTTCTTATCTCAGACTAATACAGAAGGGGATGAGAGAGAGTAAGAGTGTAGAATAAGGTAGTATATTCCTTTGACCAACCATCTACACCAACCCTCTCACTGTTACATGATGGGAAAGGACAAAGACCATTTCCTAAAGTATGAACAGAACGTAAGCACTGGATTACATTTCAGAATGTTCTAACAAGAAGTCCAAAGTCCCCAGAGGAGAATATCAAAAAGTGACTACCCAGGCCATTCCATAACTCTTACCTTCTTAGATGGGATTGTAGAAATTTTCCCCTTTTCACTCCCATTCACCTTCAAACCATCTGGACCTCCTACCATCCCCTATAGACAATATAAGGTTTTGTAGATGCCTTCTATATTCTTCCTCCTATGGATTTTTTTTAGTCACCAACTTCTATTTCCTCTGAACAACTAACATTTCAGTGCCTCAACAGCCACAATTTCTTCTATTGGGATTTGAGGAACATTTGGCAGAACATTACCTTACCCATTTCACTGCAGGGCAGAACAGGGAAGCAGAAGGGAGGAAGAGGAGGGTAGAGAGAGGAAGAAAGGAAGGGAGAGGAAGGGAAGAAAAGGGGAGGACTAGGTAATCCAGGCTATCCTTGAATTAGCAATCAATTTGTCAAATGCTGGGATTATAGCTATGTTCTACCATTCCTTGGTAAAAATAAATTTTGTTGAAATTTAATCTGCTCCTAATTATAAAAATTACCCTCAGCTTTCCTCTTAAGGCACCTAAAAGTTACTGGAATGTGCCAGAGATTTTCTTGAATTGCTTTGATATTCCTTACAACCTGTGATGCTCAAGAAGAACTGCTGTTGATACTCAGGGCATCACATTTTCTCCCAAGGTCCAGGCAAGCAGGAATACCAGTGACACATGATTATATTCTTGTTCAGTCCTCTCTCAGTCTTCTAGGATCTAGCAGCAGTTTTGACTACAGCAGGGATCTGACAGGAGACAGCTAGGTCTAGCTTCAGCATTAGGCAGTGTTTCTGTCCTCAAGCAAGTCACCCAGTCTTTCCAGTGCTTAGGGGTGGACCTGGATGGCTTCCAAGGCCATTTCAGGTCTAAGGAATTCAAACCCTTCTAGAAGTGACCCAAAAGTATTTCCTCTGAAAAAGTCTACAAGTGTTCTATTCTAACTACAAGGAAGAAACGTAAAATCTACCCTAGCAGCCCTTCCACCTTCATCTTCCAAGACCAAACTCTAGCATCTATCTCCCTCTGCATTGCAGTAAACTCAAGAGAATCTACTTTACCAGTTAGAGCTTAATCCATCAGCACATTTGTACCCATCATCTAGCACACAGTGTTCCTAAAGCACTTTCCAAAAACAACAAACATCTAACAAAGAGAGAGAGAGAGAGAGAAAAAAAACACACACACAAGAATCAAAAAGCCAACCACCTCAAGCCTCAACACACAGGAACACTGTAGCAATGCAGGAGCCTAGGGAAGAGATAGAAAAATGTAGGAGAAATGAGAAGAGGAGAACAAAGCAAAACCGACTCTGACAGGAAAAACAGGAGAAAGCAAGGAACTCAGCCATAAGTGTCTAATCTGTAGCCAGGAAGCCACTTTTTAAAAGCAGAGCTTTACCGTAGACTGACAGGGAGACCTACAACAAAAACTTCACTTCTTGTGCTTTTATTTCCTTACCAGTGGGAGGAAAATGGTTCAGCTAAGAATCTCTCAGGAATAGCACTGCAGGCCAGGGCAGATCTCTGGTCCACTGGACAGTATTAACTGGATGGTCTAGGAAAAGAAATTTTCAGTTCCTATCTGCAAACTGGATAACACCAATCTTCTGGGACTACGTGAGGTGGAAAACAACAAGCATGAGCTATAGAATGTATCTGAAACTGACTTCAGTTCACGATGGTGAGGGTTCTTCCGTCAGGCTGTGGCTGATACCCACTGGATTCCCTAAGGGCAGTCTTTGAATGTGGTTTAGAAACATCCTGAAATCAGGCTCAAAGCACAAGGTCAGTTCAGATTTAAAAAAAGCCAAATCCCAAAACAACCAACGAGTTAAACAAGTGAACCTTCTTCTCTCAACCTTAAACAAGGCTCTTTCCAAATCCCAAACTACTTTTAAAGGCACTTAACTCAGCATATATGAAAAATTAAATATCCATCTGCCTGCTTGAAGAGAGTGCCCTGCTCTTTGGGGGTGGGGGATGTTTGGGAGAGAAAAAAAAAAGGTCACTCTATCTGGTTGGCCCTGATCTCTGTGTAGACCAAGCTGTCCTTGAACTCAGAGATTAACCTGTCCCTGCCTCCTGAAACAACCAAGTATATCCCCCCCCCTTGAAGCCCATACAGTGACAGGTTTCTTCCCCAAGCTGCATCTACCACAGGTAATGACTGGTTCACCAATTCTACTTCTCTTCACAACCCAGAGTGTTCAATAAATACCTGTTGAACTCAGGAGAAGAAGGAGATAAAAACCTTTGACTGATAGTTTGTGCAGAACAAAAGAGATGGCAAAGCAGCCACAGACATGAAACAGAAGGGAAGGGAAGGGAGTGCATCGACTTCAAGTTTGAGACAGGTAG
The DNA here is from genome assembly GCF_004785775.1 of Grammomys surdaster. NCBI lineage: Eukaryota > Metazoa > Chordata > Mammalia > Rodentia > Muridae > Grammomys > Grammomys surdaster. Next base: position 10,139,235 of record NW_021604585.1, on the reverse strand, counting down.
CAAATGCTTGGCAGATACAGCAGTGATTAGTTTCTAGGCCCCAGAAGTAGATGTATCATTATACCCTCTACATGACTCACAGCAGAGCTAAAAGGAACAGGTTCCAATACTCACTCTGCAAACAGAAATCCAAGAAAGCGATTTGCTCAATCTGAACCCTCACGACTCTACATTTTCAGGAACCGATTATACTGTAGTTCAGCAAATATGTACTAGCTGTCTTCCATACAAGGTTTGGGTAATCACAGAGATCAGATGTGGTATCTTGCTCTCAAGGAATTCACAATATGCTGGAGAAGAAGTACATGCTTATCTACAGCATTCAAATTGCTCCTAGGACCTAAAAAATGTATTTTATAGTGCTAAGAGAAAACAAAGGAGTTAAGAAGCAAAGACTTATAATTATGTATGGGTGGGGTATGTATAAACTGTACCCTGAACTCAAGCACACACTGGTGATCACACTTCCAAGACAATCTTCTGTAGACAGAAACTGCTTATTTGTAATGATAAAACAAAAACAAAGACAAAACAAAACAAAACCTCAGAAGACCAAGTCATTTTTTAGGATGAAGAGGGGAGCAGTTCATTTTGTCTGCTAGAATCACAGGATGCTTCTGTCTGGTAACAAGAAATAAATACGTATCTGTATGTGTCACTGGAGAGGATATTTAGGAGCCAGATTTTAGTGTTCAGAGCAGTTATAGCTGTGCAGGAAACACCTCCTCCATGTGAAAAATAGCAAACCCAAAGGAAAAGGCTGCTGCACTTGTGTTTACTTTTTACCATCTACGTGGATGGCTTTCCAAAGGCCCTCAAGTGGGATGATATAAACAGGTCTGTGTCACTTCCTGGTTCTCAGGCCTTCTGCTAAACTCCCAGTCTGTCTGGGAAAGCTGCCTATTTAAAAATAAACCTTTAAAGCTCACCAAAAACTCCAAACTTAAACCATCCTTTCCTTTATTTCATTCAATTTCACTGAAATTAAATGGGGTAGAGAACAAGGAAGGAGAGAAAATAATCACAGAGAAGGAATCTTGAGTTCAAAACAAAACAAAAAATGTGCTCAATGAAAGTCAAAGTCAAGAGAAGTGGGCTCTACTTATGTATCACCTCTAACTAGAAAAACTGACCTTGAGCAAACAAAGACACTTCATCTCTGCTCAAGGAGGGCTTCTGCAGTCATAATCCCAGCATAATTATGCAACCTCAGGTTCCTTATCTGTTTACTTGTTTCTCTTATATGGCTTTTCTGCACTACATACGGAAAGGAACACAAAACACTTAGCATAATGCTGGCATATTATGAGTCATCAAAAATGATAGTTACTATTATCATTAATACCTATCCTTATTATTGTTATCATCATTTGAAACAGTGTTGTGACAGGTGAGCTCTATTTGAAAAGCATCTCTGTTCCAAACCCTATAATTCTTAGTTACTTTCTCTTCTTTTTCTTCCATTTTTAAGAGTGCTAGACAAGAAAAGGGAGACAAATTAGGCAAAGTCTGACAGTTAAACAAACATCCTCAGTGTCTATACTAGAAACAGTAGGGAATGATCAACCCAGAAGGAAAATCAAATAATGAGATATATCATTCTCCAAAATAGAAAGACTTGTATAGTTTCTTTTATTATACTCATAGCATTGTGACATAGTCACCCACAGTGCACTCTCATGAATGCCAAGGACAACATTCCCCCGGCAGCAGAACCTAACTTCAGACACTTAACCTTTCACTACGTAAAGGTCCCCAGCAGCCCTTTAAAGAAGCCCTAAAAGATAGATGGCACAGTAGCCCATCCCACTCATTTCTACTGATTAATCCTACCACCAGAGTTTTGTTGTGGTAGTTGTTTAAAAGTTCTCTCTCTCTCTCTCTCTCTCTCTCTCTCTCTCTCTCTCTCTCTCTCACACACACACACACACACACACACACACACACACACACACTCCTCTTCTTGAGGTGGAGGATGTAGCTTACTCATTTAGTATAGAGCTCCTTAACACTGCATAAATCTGGCCTGATGGTGCATACCAGTAATCTCAGCACTTAAGAGGAGAAGGGGAGGTCATCCTCACCTATATATCAAGTCCCAGGCCAACCTGGAACGAATGGGACAATAATAATAATAATAATAATAATCCCTTGCTAACCCTACCTCCTAGTAGTTTTCACTCACAATTTTATGCAAGCTGAAAACCTCCAAACTCAAGAGTTACTACTAAGAGTGATGAGGGCACATTACTTTCCTCTTGTATTTTTTATTCTCTGTACAAAGGTGAAGAAAGGCAAACTTGACCTACAACCTTCCAAGTAAGTAAGTCAGCCCATACATGTTGTTTGAAGACATCTCAGGAGGAAAAATGGAAAACAGGATGATGAACCTAAAGACACAAGATGATACACAGGCTTATCATTTACATCTGTAAGATCCAAAGTTTCATTTCTAAACATTTTTATTTCCATGGTTTTCTTTCTGCAATGATATTTATATTACATGAAGATTCTCAAGGACCAGGGCAAAAGGACAAAGCACTCAGAGAGTAAACAAAAACTCAGCAAAGGCTCTCTAGTAGAGTGGTTAGAGGGCAGCATCTGGAACAAAACTAAAACCTGGATAACATGCGTTAAAACAGAAGTCAGAGTTGGGGAAGGAGCCCTAGACCCATCCATACAATTAGTCCCTGAAAAAATAGGCTGCTGCTCACCCACACCGCTTCACACACTGCTTCCCTTGCTCAGGTCACTCACAGGCAGCAGATGGTCCTAGCCCTAGGCAGATGGCTGAATATGAACAGGACAAAACTAAGGCCCATCCCTGATTACAGGAGTGCCTGGGGGTTGGCACAGCTCAAAATCAACAGCATCATCCTTGATTCTCCAGCACCTACAGAGCTCATAAAGTGACTGGGTAAAGAATTTAGAGTTAGGGAAAGACTCAGTACAACTCTCAAGCTGACCCAAGAGTGCCCATCCATTCATTTACTATGTATATATACCACAATCTAAGCAGTGTACCAGCAACTTGGGAAATAGTGATGACAGAGGTGGTGACAAAAGACTATCTGCACTCAGGAAGTTCTCTGAAATGTAAGGGCAAACAAGTAAACAGCCAGCAGTACAGTGGGGAAGTGCTGAGTCCAGGCCAAAATCAGGGAGGCTAGAGACACTTGGAATGCATCAGTCCAAACTGACCCTCGCTTTTCAAGTGTTCGACAGACATGAAAGAGACAGGGAAAAACATAGGGATCATTCCAAAAAGAAACAACAAAGAGGCAGAATAGAATTGGGAACTACCTCACCTCTGCTGCTAGCATGAGACCCTAACCATTACTACTTAAAATGAACTGTGGGGTCATCTTATCATGTCCCATCTATTCAATTTAATAGAAACTGTAACCTCAGCACGAGCTGCAACTTGCCCAGGGATACAGGCCTTGAATGCCTAAACCACTCAACTCACTTTCCTCAGATGTTTCCCAGTCAGAATCTGATTGCTGACTAAACCTTCAAGGACACATATCAACCACAGATCTGCTCTTCCTGGGTTAGGTATATTCTGAACACCCCTGGAAGAGTACTTGCTGAGGTTATCTCTACCAGATGAGGAACTCAGTAATAGAGTTCCTTCAGGAGTGCCAGTGTAGCATGAAGAACTCATGAGAAAATAGTAACAGGTAACCTTCTCTTCCGGAAAGAAAGCAGCAGGCATTTGCAACAGAACATGAAATAGGCTGTCTCTATATAGATGCATGAAACACACACACACATGCACACACACTATTTAAAAATTGGAACACCTGAGAAATTCAAGACTGAGAAATCTGTCAGTACAGAACAGGATACACGCAGGCAGGCTTAATTAAGACTCTGCAGCCTGAAGCCAGGTGGTGGCGGCGCACACCTTTAATCCCAGCACTTGGGAGGCAGAGGCAGGCAGATTTCTGAGTTCGAGGCCAGCCTGGTCTACAGAGTCAGTTCCAAGACAGCCTGGGGTACACAGAAAAACCCTGTCTCGAAAAACCAAAAAAAAAAAAAAAAAAAAAGGCTCTGCAGCCTGTTATCCAGGAGCCTACCTCCTTGTCTAGCTAGTCACATTAACTTAGCTATGAGAAGCAGACACTATAGAGAAGTTACCCTTGGGGGTGGCCATCAGTCTAGCAGACAAGCCTTTAATGTGAGGGCCCAACTGCCCTGTCACCTCAATCTCTACTTTCAATAGCAATTGCTTTGTGACCCCAGCTCTCAACCAGGCTGCCCACTCTGGATCAGAGTATATGTAAGGTGGAAGAGAGCATTCATTAACTTTTAGAGTTTAACTCTCTCTCTAGAATCTAAACAGACAGGAAGTACAGTTGTTCAACTGCTAAAGCATAATTTCTCTTCTGATTATAACAAAGCAAAATTACATGTCAATATCTGAGCAGAGAGGGGGCTGGTAAGAAGGTTCAGTTGATAAAAAGAGAGAGCATGCTACTAAGCCTGACAACCTAAGTTTGATCCCTATCACCTACGTCACTATGAGGAAAGAATCTACTCAAAGTTGTCTTCTGACCTCCATGCACCCTACCCATGCACATAAAATAAATACTTTTTTTTAAATGTGCAGAAAGAGGCTAATAAAGGTCAAATCTATTTACTACCCCATTCTGCATGGTGATCCTCTACTCCAAGACCTTGAAGCAAAGGTATGATGAAAACATCCTAATGATCGAAATCTTTGCAGCCTCCCTTTGCCCTCCGATAGTTCCTCTGACCACATACTCCAGTGCAATTGACAAATGATGGCTTTAAGGTTTGAGGATGTAGTTCGGTGGTACAATACTTATCTAGCATACAGGAACACAAAGATATCATAAATAAGGCTGTCTGATCCTGGTCTTTGGGGCCCAAACCAGCTGGCAGCAGCCAAGGCACATAAGTGGCCTGCCAAAAGAACTTATTTATACAGGGACTGAAAGCCATGTCCAGCCCTAGTATCCTAAACTCCTTCCCATCTACCCTGAGAAAGCAACGGGTGGAGGTGAGGGTGTTTCTGTCTGTGTGAGGTGACTCTATCCAGACTTCCTTCTCTCCATTAAAAACTACCCTTCAGACCCTGAACTTCTAAAAAGAAAAGCAGTTCTGATTTCCAGAACTTTTTTCCCTGCTTCTTAAAATAAATAAATGTTCCCATAAAGGAAGATCAGCTAAGGGTAGGTAGAAAAGGATAACTACTTTAAGTTCCAAAGCCATTACACTTCTGTAAAAACTTCTTCCTCTAAAGAGGCAAAACATCTATTCAAAACAGAAAACATTCTTCATTCAGATTACTTCTCTAACGTGCACCATTTTGGCAGACAATGTCTCTGTTCTTCAAGGTTACTTCTTCTTTGACATGACATTAAAACTCTCACACATAACGTGAGCTACAAATTTTCTTATTACAAGCTTTAGAAATGAGTAGTTTACAGTTGATCATGGCCACACACACACACACAGATAAATCTGAATTCCAAATATTGAAGAGGAGACAGGAAGACTGTAGATTAAGGCCAGCCTACATTATGTAGTAAGTTCAATACTATTCTGGACTACACAGTGATAACCTAGGGGGGTTGAGAGGGGGAGAAGGCTAGGCACTCAGGAGGCAAAGGCAAGCATATCTCTGTGAGTTAGAGGCAAGCCTGCTCTATATACCAAGTTCTGGGACAACCAAAGCTACATAGTGAGACTGTCTCAAACAAACAAACAAACAAACAAACAAACAGGAAGAAGGGCTGGAGAGATGGCTCAGTGGTTAAGATTACTGACTGGTGGCTCACAGCCATCTGCAATGGGGTCTGACGCCCTCCTCTGTGTGTCTGAAGAGCGCAATGGTGTACTCATATCATTAAATAAATAAATCTTTAAAAAAAAAAAGGAAGAAAAAGATTCCCAAATTGATTTCTCAAAAAAAAATTAATAATAGAACATATGAACCAACTATTTCACTCCTAGGTATATACCCGGAGAACTTTATACTTCAAGATTGAGATATTTGTCTACACCCCCCCCCAATCTTTATTACTGCTTTATTCACTAAAACAAAGAATTGGAAAAAACTTAGTTGTCTGTCAACAGATTCATGGAAAATAAAAATCAGATAAGCCCCCATGCACGTGTGTGCACTTATACACACATACACACACACATACTACAACCACTACTATTACTACTCAGCTCTTAAGAAAATGAAGTTAAAAATGCAGAAAAACAGACTTAGAATATATACTATTAAGTGAGGTCACACATCTCAGAAAGAAAAAAACTGTATGTTCTCTTTTATACATGGAATCTAGACAACAATGTGTATATGATATATACATGAAAAACAAATGTACATGTGGGTAGTATAGAATAGCATAAAAAGAGAAAGTTGTTTTTCTAGTTCTAATTCTGTCATGGATTTTTTTTTTGTTTTGGGTAGTACGTAAGTGCAAAATGTAAAATGTGAAACTCCACAGCTTCCATTCTGAATGCATATTCTAACCGTATAGAAATTCACTGAGTTATGCAGACTTTGGATCTAGGTATTTTTGATATGCTGTTTCTATTTATTTGCAAATTTTTTATAATAAAGCTTATAAAAATTTTAAATTATTAAGAAAAATGATTTTTACAAAGTTGTAGTACTAATTCGCAACTTAATCAGTGTACTATATGCAATCACCACTACTACTAAAGAACTAAACTTTCATCACAAAATGCTGCAACATTTAGGTAAATGCAAGTCATTATCTTTTTAGGCAGACTAGAATAGGAAGAGGCAGCAGCATTTTTTCAAAGACACAGGATTCTGAGAATCACTCACTAGCTTACCTACCATAACAGTAGTAGAGCTGCTACCGAAGAGTGTATTTGCAAAAATAAAGGATCTACAAAGGTAAAAAAAGGTTTGGAGAAAGTCTTTTTGTGAGAAAAAAAAATGGCAATAGTTTCATTTCCACGTAAATGACAACTCCCTGAGTTCTGTCTATGCAACTACACTTTCTACCTAAATTTAGCAAACTTGGATGTATCTCAGGAAGTTATATAGCTGAAGCAAGTCCTTGCTCACAGTTGTTACCAAATGTTCCACAGTCCTAGGCAGTTCAGAAGAGATTATCCAAGATTCTACTAGTTGTTAAAAACCTAGCGTAGGCCTTTGCATAACAAGTTCAAATCTCCAAGCAACCCAGATAAATGCAATTCAAATGTCAATAATACAAATAAATAAGTCCTTACTTAAGTCTGACAGATCTGCTTATTGGTATACTCTTACCTAGTTCCTAGTTCTTAAACTATAAACTTCTCTCTTTAACACCTTCTATTGGGGTGATTCACCACAAAAAGAAACTGGATCAAACAGAGGCCCCTGCTCTTACTACCACTCCTAGCAATCTTCTAGAATAAACATATTTTCCAACCAAACCTTTCAACTTCTAGGAAAACCCAAGGTGGGATAAACTTTTCTTGCCAAGTTTTCTTAGGTGTTGGTCCCCAATATCTCCCAAATGGTGCCCAGTCTCTAGATTCTTGCTCTACCCTCTGAGATCACCTGAAATTCTGTTAAGACCCACATTCACTGTTTTATCATTTCCTAACAGTCTTCTCTAAATAGCTTGTAAAACGTATAGAAGGTAGCTGGGCGGTGGTGGCGCACGCCTTTAATCCCAGCACTTGAGAGGCAGAGGCAGGCAAATTTCTGAGTTCGAGGCCAGCCTGGTCTACAGAGTGAGTTCCAGGACAGCCAGGGCTATACAGAGAAACCCTGACTAGAAAAACCAAAAACAAACAACAACAAACAAACACACCGTATAGAAGGCACAGACCTCAAACCCACCAGAACTTTCAACAGAGTTCGAGCATCTGCAGATTCAGACAGCAAACTACCAAGGCTGGCATATCTATTTTAATACTCTATGTGGGTGCAATAACATTAAACTGTAAAGTATGAAAATGAGGAACAAGCAACAACTACTTGTGAGTTATGAACAGAATAATGAAAAGCAAAAGAGAACAAATAAATTAATCTGAACCAAGATGATCAAAGGAAAGCCAGGAGGCTGGACAGAAAAGCTTTGACAGCTGAGAAAGTACAAAGACACAATGGATACAGCTGTAATCCAGCTCTCAGGAGGCTGAGACAGGAGGAACACACATTTGAGGCCAGCCTGAGCTACATAATGATGCCACATCTTAAAAACAGTAATAAAAAGCTATTAGGAAACAAAGACGGGGCCACGTAAGAAAGAACATTCTTTAAGCACCTAGAATGGGAAAGGTCAAGGATCAAGGAAAAACAGAAAAATAAATTCCTTTCTAATATTCTCAGGTTAAGGCACAATTCTTACTGGTTTCCACAGTTTCTGCCACCTGGCAAGTTCTGGTTATTTTACAAAATATTTAGCATTCAATTGACTCTTCAGTTAAGGCCAGCTTGGAAACTCATCCTTGGGTCAGCAGGCAGTGGGAAACGACTGTTCTTAAGCAGGAAACCTGACCTAATCTAATTCCACAGCATCAACTAGAGGCTCTCCAGGAACACAGGAAGGAAAGAATAAGGGTGTCACACCCTGACACACAGCTTTTATTCTTTTACCTAGTCCCCAGAGATGATAAGCACCATGAAAGGGAGTTAACTGACCCGGCAAGAACAACTACAGCAAGATGCAAAGAAAGCCAGTCAGAACAACTACAAAAAGGCCTAGTCAGGATAGTGGTGACAGGACCCTGCAGAAGGTGGCACAAGAAGGGCTGTGAAGGAGGAGTACTGAGAAGAGCTGGAAGATTAGGTTTCCAATCCCAGATGGTGCCATTATCTTCAGACCTCAATGTTTTGGCTCTGCTGACAGATGCCAAATGCTAAGGTCAGTCAGCTCGGCACTCTGCTTGTTTCTGGGAATGGGGGTTACACATTCCATCCTTCCCATCTGTCTGTGGTTTTATATGCTAGCTGTGATTTCCTGTAATTCCTGTGTGTAGGGATCAATGAGAAGATAAGGACAAGCATAGGCAACTCCTCTGTCCATCACTGTGACAAACACATCTCAAGGGTCCTGTACAACGGTTTTACTGGTAACTCCAATTATGGGAAGAAGAGAAAGGAGAAGGAAACATCTTACTTTGAAAGCTATAAGGGAAGTGCCCTTCTTACACAATCAATTTCCCCTTTTGGCAGAGCCTTCCCAGAATGCATTTAGTGAGAACATGGGAAAAAAAAATCCAACATTTTTGCAACCCTGAGTCCTGACCGATTCCTGCACAGATGAGGAACCCAAGATTCTTTACAGCCTTGCTGTGTGAAAAATAATCACAAACGAAGGAACCAAGAGTCAACATATAAGGCCAAAAATGCTTCCAAGAACACAACCCCCTTGAAAACTAAATGACAGCCTTTCACAGTGGTGACTCTGAGGGGGACAGGACACAAGACAGGAAGATTGAATGTTCATGGCCAGAGTAGGCCACAGCAAGACCTTGTCTAAAACAAACAAGCCTTACCTATATTTTTTTCCTTTTTCTTATGTTCTTTGAGTTAGGGTTTCATATATTTCATGCTGAAATACATGAATATATATATTTTAGGTTTCATGTATTTAACTGAAAATGACCTTGAATTTTTCTTTTTCTTTTTTTTTTTGGGGGGGGGGATGGGGGTGGGAGGAGACAGGGTCTCTCTATGTAACCCTGGCTGTCCTGGAATTAGCTATATAAGCCAGACTGGCCTCAAACTCAAAGAGATCCACCTGCCTCTGTTTCTCAAGTGTTAGGATTAAAGGTATTCATGGCCAGTCCAGGCTTTATGTGGTTCTGGGAATCAAACCCCATGTTTCATGCATGCTAACCAAGTACTTTACCAACAAAGCTAGCCCTCAATCTGTGATTTCTAAAAGATTTTCAAGATCTGGGAAAAACAAGTTTCAGATGTGCATGTTCACACAGGAAAAGTACATTTCAGTGCTTTTCTAACTACTAAATAAACATAAGGGGGAAAGAGAGCAGATTGAATGAAGAACAAAGTGTTGGTTATAACTTGGTGACATTTTCTAAACAAGAACTTCCCTCCCACCAGTGACAGATTCAAGCACTCCAGAACAATCACACTGTATTCTTCCACACAGGGGCCTCAGAAAACTTAATGTAGGAAGTGACTTGAGAATACCTGTAACTGCATGACTTTTCCAGGATCAGCCTCCTAGAGATGGCAAACTGTCCTTTATAAAATCATGGTCCCGGTGGGGAGAGGGACATTTTGTCATTCTCTATAACTGAGGTGGTCATAATTCCATCCCAGTATTATGAACCCTCCAGCTAATAATACCATCATTATTATATTAGCGAGCATCTGACTGCTTATTCGTAGGAATGAATCTAAGCACTTTGCACTTACTATCTGATCTAGGTATTATTATCATCTCTGCTTATAGGCAGGGAAACCTAGCAGTAGGGGGTGAAAGAGATGGGGTGAGACTTCAAACTAAGTAGTCTGACCCCAAAGCATGCAATCTTGGTAGAGGTATAAATTTGTTTCACATAATTCATTTTAAATGTTAATATTCTTTCTGGGCTGAATACATAGCTCAGGGGTTAGGAGCACTTGCTATTCTTCTACAGGACCTGAGCTCAGTTCACAGCAATAAACAAGATACTGTAACTCCAGTTCCAGGGGAACCCAACACCCTCTTCTGGCATCCTCAGGCACCCACATACATGTGCATATACACACAGATACACATTTAAAGAGTAAATCTAAAATAAAAACATTACAGATAGACTGTAGATTAGGAGGAACCTTCCTGTTGGTCTGATAAAAAGACAAACAGGAAGTTATAGCGATGGTTCAGACTGCTGTATACAGCTGTGAAACCTCCCCTCCTAAGGTGCCAGGCACTTCAGAATGAGCAAAGGAAACCTTGAACATATGGATGCCAGGGACCCACTCATGAGGGCACTGGCTGTTGAAGGGATAGAGTCTATGGTTATATCTTCCTACAGTCTGTTTGTTTTGTTTTAGTATTTAATAAATGCGTTTCATTAGGACATTCTTGTATACTATTGTATCTTGCATCACCACTCTCCCCTTCCCCCATTTCTTCTTCTGACTTGGCACATTTCCTCTCCCAAAATACCCAAAATAGTCTCCCCTTTCTAGTGGCCTGTGAGGCCTCAGCCTTGTCCTCCACCCACTTACCCACTCCTCTGAAACATCAGTGTTAACCACATCCCTGTCCCAGCATGTAACTGGTCACTCCTGGAAGAGACTCAACCACCATCAGCTCAAATCCTCATTGCCTTGGGTTGAGAGGACAAGGAAGGGTTGTGGCCCACCCAGCCCAGCCCAAATCCCATGTCACCATTCCTTGCTATGGTCTGTGCTTTTGAACAGTGTTAAATTATGGAAGCTCCCAAGGCCTTCCTTGTTCTTGAGCCTCTTATTTATACTAAAGTTTCTTGTTTGCACAGACCCCACCATCCCAGGACAGTTTCCTTTTTATGTTCATGTTATCATATGGCCAGGTGATTTTAAAGCACACTTCAGGTGACAAAGGGGCTCTTGAAGCCTTTTTAAGACTTGGGAATATAAGTCACTAGATGAGTAATTCCCTGAACTGCAAATGAGATGGACAGTAAATTTAAGTCATAGGTAGTACATTTATTAAAGGCACTGACACATGGAGCAGAATGTAATGAAAAATCATAGGTACTAACTGATAGCTCTTAACAGATATGCATCTACCAGCATTTGCCTTTTCTAATGAGCCTGATTTCTCTAGAAATTAACTGCCAAAGATGGATACACTGTATAATTATGATCCAATTCAGGCATTCTTAATAAAAACTTGTATAAAAATGGCTAAGAGAGAAGTTTCGTTGTTTTGTCTTGGAGTGGTGTTTTCTTTAAAAGTCTAAATAAACATAAAGCTTGTTGCTGGGGTCTCTTCACTTGTTTGTAATCTGAGTAAAAATGCACTCACTTCAAGGCTGTGCCTCTCTGTGCCAGCAACAGTAAATCCCCACCACACGTGAGCTCACTAGATTATTACAGGGGCTGCACAGCATGTGGTCAAGAGTTCAGACAGCCCAATTCAGATACTTGCAAGCTATGCCAGTACAGGCAAGATTTTTAAACCCTCTTTTAAGCCAAGGAAGTTCAAAGCCCTGCCTGGGCTGTAAGAATAAATCAAGGTCAACCTAGGCTACTTAGTGAGACTCTTTCTCAAAATAAAAAGTCAAAAGAGCACTGGAGCCTAGGGATGTAGCTCAGTTGGTAGAGCACTTCAGCACACACAAAGTTCTGATTTTAATACTCCACACTACATAAGTAGGGCATGATGGTGTAAACCTGTAATCCCAGCATTTGGCAAGGTAGAGGCAGGAGGATCAGAAATCTAAAGTTATTCTTGATTATTTCGTAAGTTTATAGCCACCCTCACATACATGATTCTCCATCTCAAAACAAACAGAGCTGAGATGTAACACAGTGGTAGAGCATTTATTTGCCTAGCATACAGGAGGCTCTGGGCTCAATAACCAATAATAACAAAAAAAAATCTTTAAACTGTAAAATAGCTACAAAATGGTTACAATTTCAAAGTTGCTAGGAAGGTAAGTTAATATGTACAAAACTGTAAAAAAAAAAAAAAAAACGAAGTTTGACACAAAGAAACCTTTCAATAGTATAATAGGACATACCTATAATCTCAGAATTCAGCAGAATAAAACAAAAGGATACTGAACTCAAAACCAGTCTTGATGCTGCAAGTTTAAAGCCACTTTGGGCTACATTTCAAAATGTGGACTCAAAACAAAACAAAAACATTGTTCTATACGTGTTAAGCATTTTGTATCATCCTACCTTATAATGTTAATTTAGTTCTGTATAAATTTGGGATTTAAACACTTTGAATGTGTCTTAGTCCACTATGGCTATTAATCCAAACCTATTAATAACCATGGTTATTAATCCAATAACCATGTTAAATTAGATCCTGCTATAAGGAAAAACTACTAGCCAAAGGGTAGGAAATGAATACACAGCAATCTGCCTCCTTAGGACAGGGACCTATCTCCACCATCTGTGAATATCCTCCCACCACTAACCCCATCCCCACTAGCAGAAACTCAATAAATCCATGTTAAATTAGACTGACTACACAGCTGTCAAGCTATGAACAGAACTCCAGCCCTGTTGCCAGAGCATAGGGAACAAACAGGAATCATCATTCCTGGGCATTCCTAACTTGAGAACAGACAAGAGGGCTACTATTCCCAGGCCAGACTCCAACTCATTCCTGAAAGGGAAGGGAGCAGCCAGAGGTCACTCAGAGGGAAATGCCAGTATTGCCCCCTGCACTAATGACCTCTGAAGCTATAGGGAGTCAGGCTAATGTAATGAGACATTGTACAGGCACTCCCACCAGGCCAAATGGGGATCCATACATGTTTCAGATGCATATAATGCTGCCTTGCTAATTGAAATGGGAGTTGCCTTTTACAGAGCTTAGGTCAGTCTATAAATACCAGGAACCAAATGGCTTTCTGTAGGGGCTCAACTGCACCTTCCCTCTGGTCTTCTATGCCTCAAGAAAACCCTAGGGAGCATCCCTCAGAAAAGAACTGTCCTCCAACAGTACCCATTCACCCCAAGAGATATACCCTAACTTCTCTTTTTCTACTTTAGCCTGTTTTTGTTGGTCTTTCCTTCCCATTCACTTGATCTAAACAATCCACTCCCAAACTCCCTCACGTGGTCCTACCTTTTTTTTTCCCCCAGATGATTGTTTTGTCTCCCTCCCCAGCTCACCTCACACTTCAATATTCCTATCCCACAGACTCTGTCTACCATGAAAGAAACACCAGCTCTGAAATCACTGCAACTCTGGTTCTAGCTCCAGCACAGTAAATTACAGTATTCCACATTGCTGAGGCTACTGTCCTGATCTATAGAGTAAAATAAGCTTGCCTAGATAAAGCACCCATAGTCAGGCGGTGGTGGCGCTCGCCTTTAATCCCAGCACTTGGGAGGCAGAGGCAGGCGGATTTCTGAATTTGAGGCCAACCTGGTCTACAGAGTGAGTTCCAGGATAGCCAGGGCTACACAGAGAAACCCTCTCTCGAAAAACAAAAAACAAAAAAACAAAAAACAGAAAATAAAAGAGGTACAGGAACCTGGATAGTCTCAAGTATTAAAAACTGGGCACCTCAAGGGTAGCCTCTTAAAACTTTACAGTCCTCAACAATATGCAGATAATCATGGGATTCAGAGAAAGGTCTTCCACTAGAGAAGCTCAACCTGTCCTGTGCAGGCCGGTTGGGACAAAGGAAAAACAGAATGCAAGCACAAGTTCAGTAGTGTGGTCTGCAGCAAGCAAGAGCAACCTCAGCGAAGGATAGATTGGAATGTTCTAAACTTGACAGGACAGGAACTTGAACTACAAACAATGACAATGATAGAGAGCCTGCCATGTACCAAATAAGTAGATGTGGAAGAGGGGAGAGGGAAACAAACCCTACCCTTCTGTAATCTGGGATGTGGTACATCTGCCATAGAAAGTAGGAAAAAAGATAAGATCCAAAATTGGCCAAACTTGAGTTTTGTTACCCCTCAGGACAGACCAATGCTCTCCCGTGGCCCTGTCCTCATCCTTGCCAGTATCTGAGCAGACCTCCAAGACTTCCAGTTTACTACAGCCTACACTGATAGGGCAGGTGTTGCCAGATACCACATACGTATCAATGCTATTCCTGCTGTAACCCAAGCCCCCTTAGCATGATGCTAGCTGTGGTGGCTACATAACAAGGTCCTATCATAAGACAAAAGAGAGGGTAGGAGAAAAGAGGAGGAGGAAAAAGACAAGGAGGAGGGAGAAATAGAGAGGGAGAATGTGAAGAAGGGAGGCAAAGTCACCTATTCATTCTATGCCTCACCTTAGTAACTTTAAAGTGTAATTCCCACCTCACCTTAACCCATAGGCATGAAAATAAGAGCTGTTGACAACACCAACATTATTAGCCAGACACTTCCCGTGTGCTAGATACCAGTCTAGGCACTTTACATTTCTCACTTCTTATAATTCTCAAAACCCACAGCCTATAGTATGTGCAATTATTAACTCTCATTTTCTGTTGAAGAAGCTGAGGCTTAGCAAAGAGACTTACTCACAGCCATGTACTCAGAAAACTCTAACACTAAAAAAGCAAGTGTCTGTTAATTTTTTCACATCTTTCTTAAGCTGCTATTTGAATATCTTTTAGTTATCAGGACTGTGCCTTCTGTTTTAAATATGTCCATTTGATTCTCATATCAATTGTATTAAATGTGGTTTTAATAAGTTATTCAAGTTATACATACCACTAGTGTAAAATTCAAATAACACAGAAAAGTAGTTTAAGAAGTTATAGTTTAGCCAAGAATGATGGTGCATGCTTTTAATCCCATGCCTCTGGAGTTAAGGGCAAGCTCTGTGAGTTTGAGGCCAGCCTCATCTACACAGCAAATTCTAGGAGTGTCAGAGTTACAGAGAGAGGCTTGTCTCAAAAAAAGAGAGAGAGAAAAAAAAGGGGGGAGAAAGAGAGAGAAGAGAAAAATGAAATTATTGTTTCTCTCATCTTTATGACCTAGAGTTCTCTCCCCAGGTAATCATTAATATGTTAATAAGGTACCTCTCTAGAGATCACATTAACATTGGTTCCATTTCACAAACTAACTACAAAACTGAAGGATCAGCTGGGCATAGAGATGAATGCCTATAATCTCAGCATTAGGAAAGCTAAGGCAGGAAAACTGCCAAGAGCTTGACATTAGCCTAGACTACATAATGAGACCTCATCTAAACGAATGTTAAAAACCCTGAAAATCAAAAGTTCAATTTATTCCAGGTCATACAGCTGGGAAGCAGAAGAGCTGAGACTGAAGCAAGGTTGCTCTAAGCCCACTACCTTCTCTGCTGCCTCCTCCTAAGTACTCTCTTCTAAAAACAACTGTCATTCTCAAAGGAGAGAGGAATAGGGAAACTGCACCTGGCCTATGACCAGTTTTACTCCTCCACTTTCTCAACTAAATGGAAAAAGCAGGCAGGCTGCCCAAGTACATCTCTGGTCCAAGAATGCTGGCACTCCATATTCTTTCTATTCTAGGCTGCCACAGCTCAAGCAAGACCTTCTATAATGTCCTTGCAGCTCACAGTCTCACCACCAGCCTCTGGAAACAATAGAGGACAATAGTTTAGCATCAGAGACCATGCTGGTTTCCTCCTGCTAACATCAAAAGGCAAAAGCCCTCAAGCTAGGAACCACCACCTGGCTGAAGAGTCACTCAGATGACTGCAAAGGGACAGTTAGAACCAAGATACCAACATACCTAACTTGGGGTGAGCTTGCTGAGCCACTCAAAATCCTCAGGGCAGTGTTTGAAACCTAATGAACTCAGAATTTCTGCTTGGTTTTATTTCTATCTGACCTGACAACCACATAGATTTTTGAGATAGTATTTCTGTCTCTGGGGACTTTCCTCCCCCAAAAAATAAAACCTTTGTATCATATAGAAACATTCTTCCTAAGGCTATTACGGCTGCTTTTTCAAACTATACACACATTCACAATTTTCAAATTTATTTTCATCATTTTTAGTGTATCTGTGTGTGTTGGGGGTGGGGACACAAGTATGTACATGCCTGAGTACCAGTGATAGATCACCCTAGAGTTCGAATTACAAGCAGTTTTGAGCTGCCCAACATGCTGGGCCACCTCCCCAGTCCCCACAGTTTTGTCCCATCAGTATACAAAAACATACTGAGTGTAGGACTTCTGTGCTGAGCCAGGGGAACAGCAAAAGAGTGACTGCTATTACTCAGAAAGTAAGTGCTATGGATCTAAAATCCCTGCAAGTTTCCATTTCCCAGCATGAGCTCCCAATGTTGGATTTAAGGCTGAGTCAGCATCTCAATTACATAAGTACAGTAGCTGCTGAATGCCTTCAGGGAAGGGGATGGGGGTAGAGAGATGGTCATGAGTTATGAGCACTTGCTGATGAGGACCTAGGTTCGATTCCCAGGAACCACATGGTAGTTTACAACCATCTTTAACTTCCCTGCAGTTCCAGGGGAATCTAATGCCCTCTTCATGTCCCTGAGGGCCCAACACATACAGGTGACACATATACATACATGTAGGCAAAATACTCATATACATAAACTATTTTTTAAAAATTTCAACTCCTTGTCAAAGGTTTTGGCTGGGCGGTGGTGGCGCACGCCTTTAATCCCAGCACTTGGGAGGCAGAGGCAGGTGGCTTTCTGAGTTCGAGGTCAGCCTGGTCTACAGAGTGAGTTCCAGGACAGCCAGGGCTACACACAGAGAAACCCTCTCTCGAAAAAACAAAACAAAAAAAAAAAAAAAAAAACAAACAAACAAAAAAAAACCAGCATAGTAGTTACTTACAAATACCTTCCCATATTCATTAAATCATCTCTAGATTACTTATTAAACCTAATGCTGTGCAAATAATTGTCAGGCTGTATTGTTTAGAGAGTAACAAGAAAAAAGTCTACATGTTGGGCAATGCAGAAACATTTTTCTCCCTCCAAATTGTGTGTATGGTTAGCTGAATCCACAGATGAAGAACCCCCAAGATTATGGAGGGCACATATATTTTATATGAAATGTCTCATGTGAGAACCTGTAAAATGCAGAAAGTTTTACACTTTTTGCTGCTATATTTGTTAATATAGATGTGTAGCCCATATTACAGAGGGGAAATTTAAAACACACTTAAGGGTTTCGAAATGTGTAATAAAAGACTAACTAGAACACCAGAGAACAACTCAAATAATGCACTGTTACGTGTTAAACTGTGCTGCAAAGAATCTGGGTCAGAGCCACCAATGGCTCTGACATCTGCTCATGCTACCACTCTCTACCTATATTCCTAAAGATAAACATGTACTTTTAGACAAGCATCCACAGGACAATGAGAAGCACCAACAAAATTATTCATTTCTAAAGAACAAAGAAACAAGTCGTCCTGTGTTAACTATTTCCTTATCTACATGCAACTGAATTCACACTCAATGCTGAATATATTTATTCTTCAAAGCTGCAAAAACAAATGTATAAATTAGTTTTAGGGCATGATTGGTATGTACCAAGGCTTTTACAAAACCCAACAGGCCTATAGAAACAAAACCTGCACCTGAAAATTAGCAGACACACCAATTTTGTTTTCAACCATAACACTTGAAGAACACTATAGTGTTTTTAAAAATTTTTTTATTATTTTTGTGTATAGGTGTTTTCCTTGCATGTATGTCTGTGCACTGTGTATGTGCTTGGTGCCCACAGAGGTTAGAAGAGGGCTTTAGACCCATGAGACTGGAGTTACAGATGGTTGGGAGCCACTATGTAGGTGCTGAGATTCTAATTCAGGTCCTCTGAAGACCAGATAGTACTCTTAACTGATATGCCATCTCTCCAGCCCCCTAAAGTTTGCTTTGACTGCCCTTGCTGAATGAGTTATATAGTGAGACCCTGACTCTGAAATCAAATAAATAAAGTAAAAAATGAAGACTTGGGGAATATTGGGGGAGGGAGGGAGTGTCTATGGAATACACACCACTTATCCTATCTATTCTCTTCTCCCAAATTCTGGCTGTTTCTCTCTCAATAGAAAATAAAGGATAGTGTAAGGCTTAGAACATAGCTTAGCTGGTAGAGGACACACAAAGCATGTACAAAGCCCTGAGTTCAATTCCCAGTACCACATAAACCAAGCATGATGCAAGCTCAATATACAAAAACCACTGACAAAGCCAGAACATTTAAGGCTTTGTGTCTACCCTATATAACAGAATCCTCCAAGTTAACTCCTAGGTATTTTCCTAGACTGATAATTCCAGGCAGGCCAAGTATTGTGACCATTTTGTTTTCCTACATTACACACACACACACAAACACACACACACACACACACACACACACACACACACACACACGGGTTGGGCATGGTGGCATGAGCCGTTCTTTAATCTGGGGGTAAAGGCAGAAGACTCTCTGTGAGTTTGAGACCAGCCTGGTCTACAGGGCAAGCTCCAAAACTACATAGATCCACCCTGTCTCAAAAACAAAAATAAAACAAAACAAAAACAATCAAAGCTGGGAAAATGGTGGCATTTGCCTTTGATCCCAGCACTGGTCTACAGAGCAAGTTCCGAGACAGGCAAGGTTACAGAGAGAAACTCTGTCTCAAAAAAAACAAAACAAAAAGAAAGAAAAAAGAAAGAAAGAAGGGAGGGAAGGAGGGAGAGAAGAGAAGAGAAGAGAAGAGAAGAGAAGAGAAGAGAAGAGAAG
>NW_021604585.1:10065632-10119872 GCF_004785775.1 Grammomys surdaster | reverse complement strand
AGAGAAGAGAAGAGAAGAGAAGAGAAGAGAAGAGAAGAGAAGAGAAGAGAAGAGAAGAGAAGAGAAGAGAAGAGAAGAGAAGAGAAGAGAAGAGAAGAGAAGAGAAGAGAAGAGAAGAGAAAATAAGCCAGGCATAATGGAGCACATCTTTAATCCCAGAGCTTTGGAGGCAGTGACAGGTGGGTCTCTGTGAGTTTAAGGCCATCTTGGTCTACATACTGAATTCCAGGATAGCCTGGGCTACATAGTAGCTACACTGTGAAACCCTGTCTCAAAACAAACAAACAAAATGTATATAAGGCATCCAGCCATGTATTCACTACATGCCAAATAAACACCTAGATTTACTTCTTGGTTTTGTCTCAAAACAAACAAACAAAATGTATATAAGGCATCCAGCCATGTATTCACTACATGCCAAATAAACACCTAGATTTACTTCTTGGTTTCTGTGGTAACTACCTGCCTCTTACCAGCACAAAACCTAAACTGATTATCAGCTCATAAAGTATTATAACTTGAGGGTACACATGAACAGGAAAAGAGTCAATAAATTCTTATGAAACCCAGAGCCTGTTTTTCTTGCTATCCTGCTGTGTAACAAGCAAAAATCCCCATAGGAGTAAACAGGGAGGAAGATGGCCTTCCTATAGCAGATGGCCTACCTGCAGGAGGATGAGAAATAACCAGTCAGCATTCCATTCACTAATGGTCTAAAAATGTCAGAACATCAACCAAAACAACAGCATCTACCAAATACAAAACACTGTTCACTACCTTTCAGGGACAGGGAAAAAATGAAAATATATGAGCTGTTTCTTTCCTAGCTGACTAGAGTCATACAGTTTCAGATATGTGTTCACATTGCCTCTAAGTGAATAACTGACTGCACATATAGTAAGCCTGAGGAAGTCAAACCCACAGCTATGAGGGGTTGTCAGATAATAGGAGGAAGGGATTAGGTGGGGAGGCAGAATAGGTAATAAATAAAGAGGTAAGGATGTAGGATTCATCCAGATGACTATTGTCTCCCAATCTCCAAGTAATTCTACCATATCTAGGATGCTAACAGCACCTGCCACTGTCTCATCTGGAGGACCTAAGGAAACTAAAAAGAACAGAGAACACAATCCAGTGGCCTGGAGTCAAATGGCATTTTTGAATTACAAAAAAAAAAAAAAAAGCACAGCACAGAGGGGAAAAAAAAGTTAAGACTAGCTGGCATACAACTGTACCCATTTTAAGAAAAGTATTCCCTAGGGCTGAAGAGATGGCTCAGGAGTTAAGAGTGTGTATCGCTCTTGCAGAGCACCAGAGAATGATACCCAACAATCACACTGGATGGCTCACAACCACCGGTATTCCAGGGCCAGAGATTCCAACATCCTTTTCTGGCCTCTATGAGTGCCTGGACTCAAATAAGCTATGCACATGTGTATACACACCTCACATACTCATGCACGCACGCACAAATAAATAAAAATTGTCTTTTTTAAAAGTATTCCTCACACAAATAAAAATAATCTCTTTTTAAAAGTATTCCTTCAAACGCTGTAAAGACACATTCTCCTTTGTTGCCCACTATTAGACTCAAAACCACTGCTGCAGACACTAGGGTAGTTCAGACGACAGAATGTTTGCCGGCATTCACATGCATATCCTGTCTCAAAAACAACAACATATCATGGAAGAATGTGAGTTTATTCAGGGCAAAACAAAATAATATGAATCACAAACTTGGCTGAAGACCCAATATACTTTCTAAACATAGGCCCAGAGGAGGAGAAGAACAAATGACAAAGTGATCTTATTGGAGTAGGATCTTGGCTTCTCTACTGATCCTTAAGTCTCCAGTTCTCATTTTTTTTTTTTCTGTAAGAAGTAAAGAGGATCTCAGAATTCAAAGTCCAAGTCTTCCAACTTTAATGAACCTACAGCTTTCCTCTTCATATACTCGTTTGTTGCACAAGCATCAGATGGAATCCAGATTTTATGTCAATGTGGTGGCACACACCTTTAATCCTAACAGTGCAGATGGATTAAAAAGGCAGGTGGGAGGCCAGGCATGGTGGTTCACATCTTTAATGCCAGCACTTGGGAGGCACAGGCAGGGGTATTTCTGTGAGTTCAAGCCAGCCTGGTCTAGGACAGTCAGAGCTATTACATGGAGAAACCCTGTTTGGAACAACAAACAAGAAAGAGACAGAGAGAAAGAGAGGGGGAAGGGGAGAGAAGGAGGGAAGAGAGGTGGGGGCTGGAGAGATGGCTCATGGGTTTAAGTGCTTTGGTTGCTCTTCCAGAGGTCCTGACCTCAATTCCCAGCAACCACATGGTGGCTCACAACCATCTATAACGGAATCTGATTCCTGCTGCTGATGTGCATGAAAACAGAGCACTTAAATACATAAAATAAATAAATATATATTATAAAAAACAAGACAAGTGAATCTCTGAGAATTCTAGGCCAGCCTCATTTACATAGTGAGTTCCAGACAGCCAGAAATAGACTTTGTCAAATAAATAAATAAATAAATATTAAAAATCATTTGACTCCCAATGAGGAGTCAAATGATTTTTAATTTGAAAACTCTAGAACTTGGAAATAGAATTTTTATTAACAATAGGGCCTACTTCAAGTTCCAAAATTTTAGACAATGAACTCTACTAGGTAAGTTATAGCTGCATTCATAAATATTTATTACACACACATTTGAAGAACTTTCCAGAAGGACTCATCTTTGGCTTGGTTCCAGATACAGGAACCCTGAGAAGGCTAACTAAAGTACCCCATTTTTGTCTGTCTTGGAGGCCATGTGCTCTACCCTCTGCTGCTCTAGAAAGAAACTGTCTTGACACTGTGATAAAACAACAAGGTGACCTGTAAGTGTGCAGTTTCAAGAGCTTTTAGTAATGATCTAGAAACAAGAACAAAACCTGCTGTTGATCATGAAGGCTAGTTCCAATTAGGACAAGGGTGAAAGGAGAGAGAAGCCATTACATTACTCCAGTAAGATGGCTGGTTCAATGTAAATGCTCAAGATTAAATCCCATAGAGGAAATGACACTCTCGGCAGCACCATCTGCTCCTTCTGGTGTCTAGCCTGACTTTTTTTTTTTTTTTAACAAAGTCCACCTGTATGAGGACTGTGAAAGCTGCTCTAAAGAGCACAGCTCCTCAGATCTGCACATTCACTCATAGCCACTTTAGATCTTCCCCTATCTTGAGGTTTGACAACCCAGCAGGTACACAGAACTGCAGGGCAAGTTTTACAAGGAAAGGAAAAACTTCTGAGAACTACAGAGCACATTTAATAATAAAAAGCCCCAAGAAATGAAAGCACACGTCCACACAAAAACTTACACAAGAATGTTTTTAGCTGACTGTGGTGTCACATGCCTATAATCCCAGCATTTGGGAGGTTGAAGCAGGAGAACCTCAAAGCCAGCCCAGAATACATGACTATATTTTAAAAAAGGTTCTTGGCAACATTATTCAAAACCCAAAGTGGAAGCAATGCAGATGTCCATCAGCTGATAAGTAAGGTGTACTTGGCAACAAACTGGGACCGAAGCACAGACAAATGCTCCAATACCAATAAATCTTAACAATAGTAAGTGGGGCTAGAGAGATGGTTCAGCAGGTAAGAACATCAGTCGTTCTTCCAGGACACAGGTTCTATTCCCATCGCCCACAAGGTGGCCCTCAGCTGATTATAACTCCAGCCCCAGGAGACCTATCATCTTCTGGCCTCTGAGGTATTTCATGAACATGGTACACAGGCAAAACACTCACACACATTAAAAAGAAAAAAAAGTAACTAGAAGTGAAAGAAGCCAGTTACTAAACTACATATACATACCACAATTACAATAACACAAGATGTCCAAGTAGGTAAACATACAGAGAAAGTAGATGAGAGTAGTCTAAAATTAGACTGGTGTGATCTCATACAACCTCAAAAAGAAGTCGCCTTTAATCCCAGCACTTGGGAGGCAGAGGCAGGAGGATTTCTGAGTGCGAGGCCAGCCTGGTCTACAGGGTGAGTTCCAGGACAGCCAGGGCTATACAGAGAAACCCTGTCTCGAAAAAAAACCCAAAAAAAAAACAAAACAAAACAAAACAAAAAACCTCGAAAAGATACTAAAAACAGCTGCATTGTTTATGCAAATGTCTATCAATTAATGAATAAAGACAAAGGTACAGACTGGGTGTGGTGGCATACAGCTTTGATCACAACACTCGGGAAGCAGAAGCAGAGAGAGCTCTGTGAATTCAAGGTCAGTCTGGTCTATATGTTGATTTCCAGGACAGGCTGAGCTACATAGTGGAACCTTGTCTCAAAAAATAAGAAAAATTTTAAAATGATACATCTATAAAAAAAATTACTCAGTAATAAACAGAATAAAGTACAGATACATGCTGTAACACAAACCTCAAAAGCATGCTAAGTAAAAGAAGCCACATGGGTGAATTTTTATGATATGTAAGTTATAAGCCAACAAAACTATTTCTTTTAAAAGGCACATGACAAAGTAAAATGCTAAATGCCAAAAAATCTCCTTGAGTAAACTTAGAAATGATCGATAAATATATATATAGAATACCATATGAAGCCATTTGAACTATTAAGGATGAGTCAGGGGAAAATGGTTATGGAATAATGCTGAGAAAAAAAATCAAAACAAGATGTTTAGAGTGTACCAGAAAAGATGGAAGAAACAGAATACACAGAAAAGATATGTTAGGTTACACAATAATTATTTTATTTTGGCCTATATATTCTAACCTGTCTGTAATATCCCACTTTAATGGCAACTAAAGGGAAAAAATCCTCATCAATCTTCCCTCAGTCGCAGAGACAATTACAATTTAAGATGAAAATAAGCTACTCAGCTTCCCAGTTCTCTTTTTCAGAATTCCATCCACTAAGTTCTCAGAGATCTACTAAGAGCAACCCAAAGGAGATGAATTGGGTTAACATAATGCCCAGAAGCCACTTTCATTAACAGCCTAATCAAAAGCCAAAACCTAGTTCAGCCAAAGAGAACTTCAGCAAAGACAATCTACATAAAGGTATCTCCACTCTGATCTTAAACTTCTGTGGGTACACAAGCACGTCACTGCTGATGGTAATCTGGATTTGGGCAGATTAGATACATGTTCCTTCTAGAGAAAAGTTGGTAAGAAAAGGGAGTTTGGAAGAGTCCCTATTCAAATCGCTTCTCTTGAGGTTTTGCTCCCAATCTCCAACTAGAGGAAAAAGAATCCTGAATTATTTTCTTTTCAACATAAAAGATCCAAGTAATAGAGAACTGTCAGTCTGCACAAGCACGAATCTGCTGCTGTCATGAAGAATCCCGGGCTAATTTCCCAAGTCACAAAAAATAAAATAAAAACCGCTATGCTGGAGCGTGTATCAGGGCACACAGCTACCAGGTAATTTCAGAGCTCTCTCAACACTGCCACAATAACAGGCAAGTACATCTGTTTCTGCTTGAGAATGCTTCACTAATATCCTGTTTCGGGAGTACTTCGTGAATTCTTGGCATGCAGCTTTCAGATGTTTCCAGGAGACACATCATAGATAACACAAGAGTCTGAAAGCCCACTCAGTTCTCACTACAACTGCTGTACTCCCTGCTACTCTTAAACCCAGAACCTTCACAGACTCAACTCTCCCTCAACCTTGGGAGTAGCAGTTAGCCTTTCAGAGCAACAGCAACCCAGCTCAACACCACTTCCAGATCTACCAGATTCTGGAGATCTCTACACCCAGCTGAGAACCAGAAGATAAAAGAGCTAAGGAAGGAAACTTGCTGGTTTCCAGCTCCCACCCCCCTAAAAATAGGGGGATTAAAGGGGGCAGGCAAGCACAGATATGAGGACAGAAGATAACAGGTGCCTGCTGGACCTCTCCTTTCTCACATAAAAGATTTTTACAGGGTAACACTCATGAACATACATTAACCAAAGGAACAATTTCTACTTTCTTGAATCTTAGCCATGATGTAGAAAATAGATTTTCACACCCAAGGTCTGTCACTTCAAGGTTTGCCTGACTGCTTCCTGGATCTCAAGATCCAACAGCTTCAAATACTCATCACAAAGCTTCTAGCCCCCATCCTAAGTTGCAATCTTCCTTCCCATCAGCAAGCTAACAACCTCCCACATACACCACAGAATTTGTCACTGCTTTAACTTTTTAAGCATCCTACAATGTGGTCACATACCTATGAGCATAAATTTTCTAAAAACCATTCAACTACGTGAAGACTCGTTATTACATATGTAGATATTCTGGCTTTGATTGGCTGTTTGTTTGCTTTGGAAACAAGGTCTCACTAAGCAGCACAAGCTAACCTTGAACTTAAGATCCTCCTTCCTCTACATTCCATGGTTTGAACGAGTCCTAAAAGCCATGTATGAATTCTATTTGGTGGTAGGACTAGAAGGTGCATGGATACATTAGCAGATAACTAGGATTAGAGGAGGTCTTGAGGGTGGGGCTCCCATGCTGACTTGAGGAAGAGACTCAAGTTGCCATGTTTTTATCATGTGATACCCTGTGCCATGTTATGATGCAAGACACTGGTGCCAAACTCTTCAACTTCCTGGTTTTCAGAACTGTGATCCAAATAAGCTTTTCTTCTTAACGAATTACCATATCTCAGGTTCTTTGTTACAACAGAAAATAGACTGAGAGACAGAGAGAGATTTCTCCATAGATAGAATCTTCAAAGAAACCAAAAGAATTTCTTGTCACATACTTTGTTTCAATGTTTGGGGTAAGGGGAGGGCAAAAAAAAAAAAAAAAAGCTATGTGATTCCTTTATCTATTCTTTCCCTCCATTCTCACACTTCTTGAGACAATGTTCTCAGCAGGAATCCCATGAGTTCAAGACAGAGGAAGGAAAATGAATTCTGTTCATCAGCTTCAACTAGACCACATGCCAATCAACCCAAGAGCTCAGTAAAATGTTTTATGTGTGTGGCAGACAGATGACCAAGTGGGCTATAAGGACCTGCCACTTCCTCTCATGAACTGTCACTTGGTAAAGAGGAAAGCAAGGGGAAACACAAGCACCCAGTGTGTTCTCTGGCTTTCCTTGACTGCCAGCAAGGGGTTCTACTTAATTGTCCCAAATCACCTGGTTGGTACTGAAATGAGGAAAATCATGTTCCTCACTGAATTTTTTTTTTTTTTTTTTTTTTTGGTTTTTTGAGACAGGGTTTCTCTGTATAGCCCTGGCTGTCCTGGAACTCACTCTGTAGACCAGGCTGGCCTCGAACTCAGAAATCCGCCTGCCTCTGCCTCCCAAGTGCTGGGATTAAAGGCGTGCGCCACCAACGCCCGGCCTCACTGAATTTTTAACTTTTCTCTTTGTTTTTAGACAAGGTCTCACTTTTTAGTACTGGGTGTCCTAGACACTACGTAGATCAAACTGGCCTTGAACTCTGCCTCTGTCTCCCAGCACTGGAATTAAAGGCATTCACCACTAAGCCCAGTCTGAACAAAAATTTTAAGATTTTATTGATTATGATACATAGGTGTCTGTGTGCATTCAGCCCAGAAAAGGGCACCAAGTACCCTAAAGCTGTTTAGTTATGGGTGGCTGTAAGCAGGCTGGGTGCTAGAAATCAAATTCCTGTCCTCGGCAAGAGAAGCAAGCACTAAGATAAATTAAGATAAATTTAAGATATTTTATTATTTCTCTAAGCCTACAGAGGATACCAGCAGTGAGCAGTTGTCAAGAGAGCTAAAAGTACAGAAAAAGCACAAGGAAAAGTATGAATGAGAGTAAAGGATGTTTTGGTTGGTCAAGGGTGTCTTTTGATTTTTTGTTTGTTTGTTTGTTTTTGTTATTGTTTGTCATCTGATTTTGACACAGGGTTTCACTATGTGTGTATCCAGGCTAGCTGGAACTCATGACCCTCCTACCTCTGGCCTCCCCAATGCTGATTACAGACATGCACAATCAAAAGCAAGTTTTAATGTGAGAAACGGACAAACATAATACGTGCAAAATAATGCTTCCTAGTAATACCAAACTTGTAAAAAGTCTTACTTTTAGAAGCCAAGTGAATCAGTACCTTTGGAGGGCACACATTAGTATATGTGTGGAGGAAGCAGTGAAGCAGAAACTGAGGCCCCAGAAACAACAGAGGAGGAAATCCCCTGTCAGAAGATGCATCATTACATAAGAGTTCCAGTTCAATCACCACGCCATGGAGACCAGCCAGGAAACCACAGAGCGCTGAGGTCTGCCACCGGCCAGGCTGCAGCGCCTTTTCACCTGGCTTTCTCTTTTCAATGAGCCTAAATGCTGGCTCTGGAGACACTGAACTCTTAACAAGTCGTACTGACATTTGGTGGGTTTGCTCTCAGGACTGCATATCCCAAGGCTTTTCTAGAGCAGTAGGTGGGGACTTTTTTCCCCATCTATCATTCCTACTACAATATCCAGAGCCTTCTGTAGTCAGGAATCCTATCCACAGGGTCAGTCTCAAGCTGATAACTGTTCTTTTAACTTAACGGGTACATGTTCCAGAACCAGCAAACAGTAATGAAAACTACCACCATAAACCAAAATAAACTAACTTAAAAGCTGAGCACCATGAAGACCTGTCTGGTTTCAGTTTTAACCATTCCGGTAACTATAAAACCAGGCAACAACTGGCATATACTGTGTATGACATGAAATTTTAAAAAAGTGAGCAAGTAGGTATTGTGCAGCCTACCATTACTGGGCTTCCAGGAGTGAGTTAGGGGTGCTTATAATCAGAGAAACGGCCTCAAACGGCGAGAAGGAACTAGACACTCCAGAACGTAAGTTCTGGCCTTACGTTATTTAACATTATTTAGCTTTTGTCTCAACTGGAAAAGTAAGGATAATATCCGCCCTACCTCAAATATTATTAAATGAAATCAAAAGTGAAACCTGGGCCAGTGAGATAGCTAGTGTATACAGAAGCACTTGTCACCAGACCTGATCACCAGAGTTCAATCGCTGGGAGGTAGAAAACTGGCTCCTGCAATGTGTTCTTTGACCTCCACACCAGCACCATGGTGTATAAGTGCACCAACCAAACTCACACACGCCAAACAAACGGTGTAGCTTGGTACACAATTAAACCCTCAAAAAGTTTTCCACAGTACCATCACCCTCCAACTCAAGACAGTTCAAATTTCTACTTGAATGTGCATCTAATGAAAAATGCAAAGCTCAGAAAACTAAGAAGTCAATGCCAAGGGCATGTCCCTACTAGTCTCCACTAGATGGTGACAGCCTGGGTGTAGAATTCCCAGAGCACAAAAAAAAGTGTGTGTGTGTGTGTGTGTGTGTGTGTGTGAGAGAGAGAGAGAGAGAGAGAGAGAGAGAGATTTGTTTGTTTGTTTAACCAAAGAGATTCTAACACCAAAAACCGAATTGATCAATGTGAAAAGTGGTAAGACACTGAAGATCTAGAAAGGAGTAAACACCCATGGCTTAACTGAAAAGAATGTCCCCGCACCTCTCTGTACAGAGAGCACTTCAAACCCCAATCAGCAAGAACAACAAAGGGCAGCATACTGCCTTGTCACCATAGAAGTGTGTGGCAACAACAGTAGGCCTCTGCTGAACGAACGTGAAGTTCCCAAAGAACTTGATGCCTTTTTAGGATCCCGGGCCTTGCTGCCCTCCCAATTCCGTTACAGGTAAGTTTTTCCACCACGGTGGCTGTCCCGTGAGGGATCATCAGTCTCACAAGTAAGAAAGTCTATACGTAGTTACACTAAAAACAAAACAAAACAGGAAATGGCTTTGGCGAGTTTCAGCCCACGTAATAAGTAAAGTTTTGGCAACTGAAGAGGCGACCAGGCGCTGGGGCTCCAGAACGCTCACGCGCACAGGCGAGCGGCTGCAAGATTTCCTCAGGAAACCCACCTCGGCCAAGCCTCCCGCCGTGCGGAACCGCGGCTTCGCTGGACCGGTGGGCCTCCACCTTGCAGCGCGCTCCGCCGAGCCCGATCTGATCCTCCGGTCTCGGGCCCCGGCACAGCTACGCCGCCGCCTTCCGAGCGGCTCGGCCCGGCCACTCAGGGCGGCTCGCAGCGCTGACACCGGCCGGAGCGAGAGCAGACGGCCGCGCAGAGGCCGGCGTCCCCGAGGAAACGCGTGCCCGCCCGTGCCCTGACAACCGGCCCCGCGCGCCGCTGACACAAAGCCGGCCCTCCGGACCGGGCGGCGGTGACAACTCACCCGGGAGCGGCGCCGAGACCTCCGGGAAGGGGGCGCTAGCAGCTCCCGCGTCGCCGAACCCGCTCCGCCGCTACGCGCGCGCGCCTGCACTCCCTGTCGGGTCCCCGCGAAGCCTCGCGTGCCCTGGTCTGGCTGGCGCTGCCGGGCGCTGAGGGAGGAGGAGGACGCGAGCGGTGGCCGGCTCCGGAGGATGGAACGCGGCGGCGGCGGCTGCGCCAGCGTCACTGGCCCAGCTGTACGGCGCGGGCGGGGGCCCCGCGGAGGGGAGAGGGCAGGGACAAGGCCTGGGCGGGGCCAGGCACGCACGCAACAAGCGCAGGCGTCGCGCCGCTGCGACCGCCCCGAGGAGTCACGCGCACGCGCCTCTGACCCTATCTGACACGCCCCCGGCGGGGAGGGGAGGGGAGGGGAGGGGGAGGGAAACCTTAAAGAGACAGTCGCTCGGACGTCTCTGGCTGTAATACCGACTCTAGTTAGCCTCTTTCCTAGAACGCCCTCCGGTTCTTTGACTGTTATTGTTTGCTTATTATTTGGATGTTTTAATTACTGTCATTTGCAAAGAAGTATACTGTTGTTTAAGAGCCTCTTCCACACACGTTGCCCATTTAGGTCTTGAATCGCCTGCCTGACCTATCTCTGAAGCAGGTTATTATCTCCCTATTAAGCAGTACTCTAGGTTAAGGTGTGTAACTTAACTACCTCAAAAGTGCCCCGAGGGGGTTAGGTGGGTGTGAAAAATGTAGATCGGGCCATTTTGATTCTAGAAAGCTGGGGTGGGCTTCGGGGAATCTTTTTAATGGATGTCCCTGAGTGCTATTTCGGCACACTCTAAAGCACCTGGAAGATCTTAAATTGAGGAAACTGACATTCCAGCGAGGGCTGGGGAACCCAGGGCTGCAGGCGTGGCTCCTAGCTTTGCTCTGCTTCTGGGCTTCCTTGAATGGCTTTCAAGCACATCTTAGGTGAGTAAATTGAGCACTGGCCAGCTGCATTCACTTAACAGTGACGTCTCACTACAGGCCATATGATAGTGGACACTGTGTCTCTTTGTGCCTAGGTCTTTGTACTCGTCCTGTCTCAGAGGTGCTCAATAAATGTTGAAAATCAGTGGCTCATATATTAAGCAGACCTTTTTCTTTTTTTTTAGGCAAGTGCCCTACCTAAGATCCACTGGAGGTGGGGGATAGGGGGCTGGGTTTGGGGGTTTTTTTTCTTCTTTTTCTTTTGCCAGATGCCCTTTGAACAAAGTTACACCTCAGGGCCTTTCACCTAGAAAGCTTCCGATAAAGGTGCTGTGAATTACTGCCACAACAACACACCCATCCTCTAGAGCAGTGATTCTCAACCTTAATGTTGTGATCCCCTCATGTTGTGGTGACTCCCAACCACAAAACGTTTTTGTTGCTACTTCATAACTGTAATTTTGATTCTATTATGAATTATAATGTAAAGATCTGTATTTTTCGATGGTCTTAGGTGCCCATTTCAACCCCTTTCAGGGTCCCAACTCATAGGTAGAGAACCACTCTAGAAAACTTTCCCCCTTGGGCCTAGGAGAAACCCCTGATGTATTTCTACCTTTTTCCTTTCTTCCCCTGGGAAAAATAAACACCTGGCATCCTGCCCACTAACTGAGTCTGAGGGAGCTGCACCTACCTAGACCATTAAGGGGTTGAAAAACATCAGCCTGGCAGGATCTGGACAGCCTGTAATTCCAGCACTAGGGAAAGAGGCTGAGGCAGGAGGATTCCAAATACAAGGCTAGCCTCAGCTACAAAGCAAGATCCTGTCTCAGAAAAAGAAAAAAAAGAGATGAGAAATACTGCAGGACCGGAGCATAGCTTACTAAAACTTGTGGTCCTAGCAGGAAGACCCAAGAGACAAGAGAAAAGAAACAGGCAAAGAGTAAAGAGCCTGGGGTCACGCCAAACAGAAAGATGAAGAAAAAAAGAAAGAAGCAGAGGAAGAAAGTGGGTATGCGGCCAGGTTGTGTCTTCCGAGAGGACAGCTGAGTCTCCAGCCGTGCGTGGCAGTTTGGCCACTAACAGGGAACTTCATGGACCACTTGCCACAGTTCACAATGTGACCCCGTATCATTACTCACTACCTACCAGAGTTCACCGACTAAGAACAAAGTCCTCCAGCACAGAATGCGTCCGGGGCTCTCCACAGTCTGGCGGGAATCCAATCACATCGCTCCTCTGAACAATTGACACCTTAGCCTCCCCACCCTGCTGGCAGATATTTGACAAGCTACCACCTTCCATGACTCTGAGACCTCACTGTCTGCTCCCCTACCTGGAGTGACCTTCCCCATCCACCCTTCCCCACTTGGCTGTGTCTCTCCTGCCCCTCTGGGGCGCTCTGCTTTACCTTCACGTCCGTATGTGTTTCCCTTTGCTTTTATATCACCAGGATGGGGACCAGGTCTAGCCCTCCTCTCTCTGGCAAGTACTGGCTCACCAACCTCTTCCCTCCTTCCTTCCCCTCCTAGCATACTTCCAATACTCCCTATAGATCTGGGCCAGAGATCTTACTTATATCCTGCCTTGCTCTGCTCTCCTGCCAAATGTACTCCCTGGCTTAGAGTAAGTGTTGTGGTTTGGTTTGGGTTTGAGTTTTTGTGGATGATGAGATATCCCAAGATGGAAGTTAAGAATGATCTGTGCCCCCGCCCATGCTCATGCAAGCAACCCCAGTTAAATGAAGTAGAATCCCCCACCCCCAAAATAATTATGGAAATAAGAGAGAGACTTGCTGAGAAGAAAGGGCTTGGTGGCTGGGGATGAGAAGACGATGGGGCTGGGAAATATGATCAGAGTATATCATTCATATATATATACATATATATAATTGCAAAGGAATAATTAAGAATAATTTGGTTTTACAGGAGTCTTAAATGCATAAGAAGAACATTGATTTAAGGAAGAGGCTTTTTGTTGTTGTTTTTATGGTGTTAGGAAATCAAACCTAGGCTTTTCTTTTTTTTTGTTTTTTTTTTTGTTTGTTTGTTTTGTTTTCTCCCCTAAGATAGAGTTTCTCTGTGTAGCCCTGGCTCTCCTGAAACTCACTCTGTAGACCAGGCTGGCTTTGAATACACACATACACACACACACACACACACACACACACACACACACATCTGCCTACCTCTGTCTATCTCCACCTCCACCTCAAAGTTGCCCCTCCACTATTGCCTGGCTACTGTCTTTATGCATATTAGTAAGCATTTCACCTCTGAGCTATATCCTTGGTCTCCTGGCATTGTTTTTGGTTTTGGTATGAAGCAGAGTCTATGTAGTTCAGGCTAGCCTTGAACTGAAATTCTTCACAACTACCTCCTGAGAGATAGGACTGTATGCTCCCCTAGCTTGCCGGTTTTACAGATCATCCAGGAAAGGTACTGGCTACCAAGCCTGATGACCTGAGTTTGGTCTTCTGGACACATATGGAGGAAAAAGAAAACTGACTTCCTCAAATTTTTCTCTGACTTCCACCTGTGTGTGGTGGTAAACACACACACACACAAACAGATATATAAATATACATTTTAAAAATCTTAAAATATATTTTAATGTAGCAGCTTTATTTTTGTTAGACAACTCATCAGCCAAGTCACAACTTAAATGTCCATTTAACATATACAATTAGAGCTTCTTAAAATATATTTACACTATTGTATAACCATTACCACAATCAATTTTAGAACCTTTTTCTGGATCCCCAGAAGATGGTAAGGATGGAAGCCAGGGCTCATAGGCATGCTAAAGCACGCTGTCTACCCTGAGCTACACCCGTGGTCTCCAAAGCAAATCGTAATCCTCCACTAGCTAGGCAACTAATATCTATGCCAGAGAGGTTGGGCTAACCCCAGAGAGAAGTAGAAACGCCAACCATTGCTGTTTGTCAGTGACTAAGGGGATTCCTGATGTGTGACACTCCCAGCCCTATACTTAGGACAGTCTTGAGCAAAGCAGATACATTGCTCAGTTCCTCAGGAAAGAGCCCAGAGGCAAGGTATTCCTTTCTTTCCTGTGAATCCAGCCAGGCGTGTGTGGACCTTAACAACTTGCAGGCAGGCACAGTGAAGCTTAGCTCTTTGGGAGAGAGGGGTGTGGGGCTACAGAATCAGTGTATGGCATCACTGTTGCTATGGTTATGACATATAACAGCTGTAATGATAGCCACTATTTATAGGGTACCTACTATGTGCCAGGTACTTACTTGGTAGGAAGTTTATCCCTGTAATTTCTAATTAGGGTAACAATCTTCCAAGTTTAACATCATCAACATCATTTTACCGGGAAGTTTCAACCTATCAAAAAAACCGCATAGCAGGTATGTTGCAAAACCAGAATTTGTTCTTGTTTCTCTGTTCCAAAGGTCGTTCTTAAAAAAAAAAAAAAAAAAAAAAAAAACATGCAACCTCGCCTACCACTAGCAAAAGCAAAGCAAAGGCTGGTCCTTGTGTATCTGTTCATCTCTCTCAAAGGGCTTCTTTACACCCCAGCCCCAGCTCATTGTATCCACTTGTATCCACACAGCACTCCCCCCAAAACCGAGGAGCCATGAGCAAGGAAGCTAAGGAAGGGGCAGATAGCTGGCTTGTTTCATTCACACAGGCCTTAGCCCCAGATTCGTGTTTCAATTCAACATGCCTAGGGTAGCCTTCACAGTCCAAGAAAAGAAATCTATTTACAGCCAAGGGAAGTAGACGTACTCAGTTGCTAAAGAAAGCAGAAGTGTGTAGGGGTGGGATGTGGGGCTCCACCAGCCTGAGCTGAGGGCAGTTCCCATCCAAAGGAGGAAGCTCTGGGCATGTGAGCTGGTACTGCTTGCTGCAGCTGGATGGGAACCTGTGAGAGCCAGATATGGTGTCGGATCTCTGTAGACAACTAGTCAGTTAGGGCTTTGCAGAGTTCAAGGTTCAAGTCACAACCCCTAGAGTAATCCCCTTTGCCCCCAACCTTAGAATAGGTGCACTGGCTGGGCATGGTGGCCCACACCTTAATCCTAGCACCCAGGAGGAGGAAGAAGCAGGTGGATCTTTTTTAGTTTGAAGCCAGCCTGTTCTATACAGGAAGTTCCAGGACAGATGGGGCTACAAAGAGAAACTCTGTCTCAATCAATCAATCAATAAAATTAAAATTTTTTTTTTTTTATTTATTTTATTGTGAGTACACTGTAGCTGTCTTCAGACACACCAGAAGAGGGCATCAGATCACATTACAGATGGTTGTGAGCCACCATGTGGTTGCTGGGAATTGAACTCAGGACCTCTGGAAGAGCAGTCAGTGCTCTTAACCACTGAGCCATCTCTCCAGCCCCTAAAATTTTTAAAAGAAAGAAAATGTGCACCAGAGTCTGCCTGGCCAGTTGGTGTGGACCACGCCCACTCCTAATTTTCTGAGGCACTAAAACTATTAACCACGTTTTTATTTCTAACACAGATCCGGTAATCTGGGTAAAAGTGTTGGACCCATTTTTCAGGCAAGAGAAAGCCCAGATAGGAAGCATCCACCAGCCTGGGCTAAATAATGAGATGTGTAAGAAAGAAGGTAGAGAGCCAGGTGGGAAAGGCATTCAAATATGAGAGGCCATCTGTTGTCTCCCCAGGTGGCCCATGTGGTTACCCAGTGGGAGGAAAATGCCAGTTCCTTTCACAGGCACACACCCAGGCTGGTCAACCAGATCGCCCAGCCCAAGAGCTGAACAGGGACTCTGGGAGACATCCCACCTGGAAGGAGGAGGGGACAGGGGCAACTGATGGCCTGAGCTACAACCAACCCACAGACCTCACCCACACTGCTCTCGGTCTTATGACACAACTGTCCTGGGTGACTCTTCCTCCTCCAGGTTTCTTGGTGGCTCATTTTCCTGTGACTTAATGGAAAGAAGAGAGGGCTGCAGGATTGGTTCAGCAGGTTCTGAGGTGCCAGTGGATGGAAGAATGGAGTAGTCTCCTCCTTCAGATTGTCAGGGTTGTGAATCCCTGACAGTAGCCACGTAGAGGGATCACATGCACAGTGTTCTATGTTCAATCCCCAGAAGCAAACAAAATAAAATATAAAAAAATCAAATTTCCAATTTCAAGTTTTTTTGTTAAACAAAATTAACTATATACAGAAATTAAACTGTGATGTTGATGTGATAGTCAGTATATCACTTCTTAATTACACTGTACCGTTTCTCTCTGCTTTCAGGTCTATCTACATTTGTTCTATCTGTATGTTGGGACTACTAATACAGTAATATTATGGCATCTCTTGCCAAGCCCATATCCAACAGCAGCACACTGACAGCTTCAAATTAGGGTGGAAGTATTTACCGGAGAAGCTGGGCAAAGCCTATCATTCGGTTCCCACCTCGGCATGCGTTATGAAGCATTTCCATCTGAAATGTCAAATATGTACACCCAACGAGAAAAGTTATTCAACGGTTTCTAATCCTTGTATCCACAGATGTGAATGAACAGGGATGACTAGCAGACGAGGTGGATGCAGCGTGGGTGGCCCGGGATTAGCCAAACTCACCAGCAGAGCCAATAGAGTGAATGAGGTGGGGAGCAGGTGGGTTACCCAAGGAGTCGTCAGCCAGACCCTCGACACTTTACATATAACTGGAAAGGCGGGTCCGCAGACCAGGCCAGAGATGTTTGACTTGACATTGG
This sequence comes from Grammomys surdaster, assembly GCF_004785775.1. Lineage (NCBI taxonomy): Eukaryota > Metazoa > Chordata > Mammalia > Rodentia > Muridae > Grammomys > Grammomys surdaster. The sequence continues at coordinate 10,102,960 of NW_021604585.1, read as the reverse complement.
GTCAATTGACCTCTACCTTTCTCCCAATAAAGTTAGATCCTAAATTATCATGGAAGATAAAGTCTGAGAGGAAACAGGTGACCTCTAGTGGTAAGGAAAATACTGGCTGCAGCCTTCCAGCCTCCTGACAGAATTCTCAAGCCCTCTCCTTAAACAGAGCACACCCATAGACTCCAGAACATGACAGCAGGAACGATTCTTATGGCACAGACAAACAGACCATGAGCACAAGTAATTCTTCAAACCAGAGGTCCTCCAGCATCACTTCAGAAGCTTTACCTCCCAAGACAGCAAGAATCTAACGATACCCTTACTACCGTGGGCTAAAGACTGTAGCAGAATCTGCAAACAGCGCATTATTGCAAGAAATAAAGAAATGGGGCCGGGCGGTGGTGGTGCATGCCTTTAATCCCAGCACTTGGGAGGCAGAGGCAGGCGGATTTCTGAGTTCGAGGCCACCCTGGTCTACAGAGTGAGTTCCAGGACAGCCCGGGCTATAAAGAGAAACCCTATCTCAAAAAACCAAAAAAAAAAAAAAAAAAAAAAGAAAAGAAAAGAAATAAAGAAATGCACGCATGCATTCTCTAAGAGACATATTCGAGAATGATTATAGCAATGTTGTTCATAATAGAAAAACAAAACAGAAAGGGACAACCCTTATGTCCACCAATGGTGGAGTGAGTCAATTGGTTATAGCATGTCCAGTGGATAGAAACGAACAAGTTATGAATGGATCTCATAACTAGAATCAAAACTGAAAGGAGCCAGACATGGAAATTGATGCACTGTGGTTTTTATTGTAAATCAAAAAATCGTAAATGAGACTAAGATAAAGAAAAGTCAGTTTAGGGTACAGAATAGATTTGCACATCTGTAACGTGGGTTCAGTTCAGAAGCCAGGTGAGGTTCCAGGTAAGATAAGTGGGGCTGAGGTTTGCACAACACAAAGAGCATTCTTCAAGGATGATAAGGAGAACGGAGATAAGTTCAGTGCTGGGAACCAGGCTGTTAAGTTCTTTGGAATGTCCAGGTCAAGAGGCAAACCGGCTCATCTAGTGTCTACAAAATACCGTCAGATTCCAGAAAAATTCTTCTGACCCATTCAGTTCCCCCAGAATGAGTCTTTATGACAGTTTATTTCTGCCATAAAAAAAAAAATCTCTTTGATTTAGGCTGGGGTTTTTTGCTCTGTTTTTTACCGTTCTGGAGTCATTGTGACAAAATGCTATTTATACCAAGTGTACAGACAGGCAAAATTCACTAATAGTGTTAGAAGTCAGTATGGCAGTTGCCTTCAGGGGATGTTTTGATTAGATACATTGGACAACCAGGATGATGAAAATATTGATACTTGATCTCACTATGTAGCTCAGGCTGGCTTAGAACTTACGATCCTCCTTCCTCAGCTTCCCAAATACTGGCATTATATGTTGCGTCACCACTCTGGCCTTTTCGCTCTTTTCGGCCCTGAGAGTCAAAAGCCATCAACATGTAAAGTGTGTGCTCTACCACTGAGCTACACATCTCAGCCCTGTTTTGACTCTTCATCTGGGTGCTAATTACATGAGCCTGTTAACTTTGGGGAAGTCCATAAATATGCACATATAAGATCAGTATACTTAGTGGGGTGATGGTGGGTCACACCTTCAATCCCAGGACTCAGGAGGCAGAGGCAGGTGAATCTCTGAGTTTGAGGTCAGCCTGATCTGCACAGTGACTTCCAAGATAGCCAGGGCTACGCAGAGAAACCGTGACTGGAGAAATACACAAAAATCCATATGCTTTTTAAACCAGGTGTGCTGGTAAACATCGGTAATATCAGCAACTCAGGAGGCTGAGGCAGAAGGGATTTTGCCAAGAGCTTGAGAACAGCCCATGCTACATATGAGCCCCTTCCTCAATCCCTCCAATCCACCTCCCCAAAAAGTATATAGTTTACAAAACAAAAGTTCACTGCTCCAACTAATAAATGAGAAGAGAAAGATCTAGCTGACTGAATTATGGGCACAGCAATCACTGACACAATGTGGCTATGTGGCTTTGTGACATACATGCTTTGGGCATCATCACCACTGGCTTCCTTGACTTCTGAAATGGTGAGCTCTTTAGTACAGTGCTTAAAAATACAGCATGCTCTTTGGGCATTTCACATGTGTGAAACAAAATAGCATTAGGTCATTGGTTGGACCAAGTGTCTTCACTGATAAAAATCAAAATGGAGACACTTGGGCCAAAGTCCCAAGTCATTAATCCAAGACTAAACTATTTGTTTAACATTCCGAGAAACTAAGATTAAAGAGTTAGCCAAATTTCGCAAACAGGCCAGTTTCAGTCAGCATGATAACAATGTTCCCTCTGCCTCAGTCTATGCACATAGCAACAGGAATCCTCAACGAAACCAATGTTAAACAGTTTTTTTTTTAAACTTCTCCATCTCCCTGTCTCTGACATAAAAGGATTTTAAAATGGTAGGTCTGCTTTTTGTTATTTCTGCTTCCTTTAGATGGTTCCTATCTCTAAAACCAACTTGTTCTGCTGAATCCCACAGAGCAGTTACTCTATTTTATGGAATGAAGTGTGCCCCAGTTGTAAAACTAAAAAATAGCCCATTAAGATCTATAAGTGAAAACATTGTGGTTTTGTTGTTTGATACATGATGGCTATCATAACAGAACTTTTTTGCTTATAACATAAAAAGGTTGGCTGCATTATCTATAATTCTAGCATTTGGGTAGAGGCAGGTGAACCTTGAAATGGCTCAACTTAGGTTGCATAACAATACTCTGTTAGAGGATATTTGATCACACTGTGACCCCTGAGATTGTGTTATTTACTGGGAGGAAGGGGGGGACTGTTTCTAGCTGTGGTGTGGCTCAGCCCTTAGAACACACCTTTAATCACAAACAAAGGTAAAGTTAGTTTGTAGAAGGAAGCACCCATGTTTGAAAGTGATGTCTAATTGAGTGGCAGACAAAGTGAAGAATCAGAGAAAGATTTGACAGAATAGGATCTGCCCAACTCTCATGAGAAGAGAGGGAGAAGGATGCTACTTAAGAAAGAACAGCACAGAGATAGGAAAGAGGAGGCAGTTTTGCCAGGAGAGTTTTACAGAAACAGATTAAAGAAAGAACAAGTTCAACACGGGTGAAGACAGAATGAGCCAGAGAATGAGAAGGAGCCAGAAGATTAGAACAGATTGACAAAGTTAGTATGAGGCCGGCCAAGCAGAGTAATTCAGGAGAGGCAGGGAGAGAGGAGCCAGATTGAAACAGCTTGGGGAGGAGTTTGAGCCAGCTGAGTTGAACCAGCCAACCATAGTTCAGAAAGAATAAGAAAGGGTGAACTTATTCAGCAGCAAATCTCAGAGGCTAAAAACATTCTAGGCCCAAATTGCACAGAGCCTAGAAAGTTCTAGGACTAGGCCTAGGTTAGCAGATGGAGGTTTATTGCCTCTGAGACAACAATTGCAAGAGGAGAATAAAAGTTACTTTAACAATACCCTGTTCTCAGTAAAATAAAATAAAAATGAAATGTGGGCATGCCTGTAGGGATTTATGCAATACAGGCTGTTCCTGTGCAATGCAGGGATAGCCTGTCTCCTGCAGACTGACCCAGGCTCTCTCATCTGAAATGGAACTGGTGGCAGAATATACTGGGTATGACTAAGTGGAGATTAAATGATTTCATTTCATTAAAGCTAAAACCAGCCGGTCAGTGGTGGCACACACCTTTAATCCCAGCACTTGGGAGGCAGAGGCAGGTGGCTTTCTGAGTTCGAGGCCAGCCTGGTCTACAGAGTGAGTTCCAGGCCAACCAGCACTACACAGCGATACCTTGTCTCGAAAAACCTAAAAAAAAAAAAAAAAAAAAAAAAAAAAAAAAGCTAAAACCAAAGCCTGGCCAGCACACAGTACGCAAAACATAAATGCTTGGTATTATTTGCTTTGCCCTGGACCCCACCTGCTAAACCCAAAGGCGTCCTCATCATCAATAGCCCACAACACTCTCCTGGGTGTCCAAACAGCCTACCATGGTCAGGTTTAAAATATATCAGGTGGCTAGAACAACAAGGAGAAAGTATCTTGCATGCATTTGTTTATAAGAATGCTGGAGTGTGCTGGTACTAGGCCAAGTGCTCAGGGCACTGAGTAGGGCAACAGCTAAACAACAGAACATAGTCCAGCATAACAGATTATGTCTCAGGCCCCAACTTCCCACAGAGGGGTTGGATACGCTTTGTGGTTTGCTGTTTGTTTAGACCCGTACTCAGTTGCAGTAAGAGAAAGTCGAAGGTTTCACATTTTTAGAATCTACTTCTTCTACCTCTCATTTAAAAAGGGGTGAGGGGAGAGTTTGAATTCTATGATCAGGAGCCTGCCCTTGTCACCACCCTTATCTGACTTTCATCTGGACCCTGAAGTTTGGAGCCAATGCCACAGGTCTATCTGATGACAGTTATGGGACCTTGAGGGAAACCAAAAGCTTCTGGATGGAGCTGATAAGTGCGCCTTGAGTGCCGCATGGGAGGCAGATAAAGTGGGCCACGTGTTCAGAGACCCGTGCTATGAAGTCAGGCGCATGCCCGGGGTCTAATCCTTCACCACCAGTCTGCTGCAGCATGGGCATCCTGCCAACGAGCAACTATGAGACAGGACAGAGCCTAAAAGTTTGCGGAGGGCCCTAGCTCTCTCCTCTTCTCTGCATGCTTGCTTGACAGCAAAGCACATTTAAAATCCAAAGAGCAGGACTGAGAAGCTATGAGACGTGGCTTACAGTGTCCTTGCATCTGGGCATGCCTACCCCATGCCTGGGAGGACCTATAGTATGGTCCTTAGGGTCTGATGGTTAATAGCGGCTGTCAACGTGGCACGATCGAGAAGACAAACCTTGGGCATGCCTGTGAGGGAGTTTCTTTTTTCTTTTTTCTTTTTCTTTTTTGGCTTTTTCGAGTCAGGGTTTCTCTGTGTAGCCCTGGCTGTCCTGGAACTTACTCTGTAGACCAGGCTAGCCTCGAACTCTTGAACTCAGAAATCTGCTTGCCTCTGCCTCCCAAGTGCTGGGATTAAAGGCGTGGGCCACCACAACCCGGCTGTGAGGGAGTTTCTAGATTTGGTTAATTGAAGTGGGCAAATCCACCCTAAATTTAGGAGGCGCTGTCTGTTGGCTGGGGTCTCGTACTAAATGTTAAGGAGAAAGACAGCTGAGTATTCCTGACTGCAGGTGATGTGACCAGCTGCTTCATGCCTTCAAAACTGGACTGTACCCTCCAACTGTGTGCCAGACCGAACTCAGCAATGTAAGAAGTAACATCCCCTGTGGAGATGGCCTGCCGCAGCATCACTTAAAGAACTGGAAAGAGCCCCACGTCGTCTAGGGATTGGCATCTCCTAGCTTGCTCCTCAAGCTTTGCTGCACACACAGATCACCCGGGGATCATGCTAAAATGCAGATTCTGAGAGGACCTGGGATGGCACCCTCAGGTCCGTATCTCAAGCAACTTGCCATGCAGGCTGCACTGCATGCTACCCAAGAGCAGGGTTCCTAACTACAACGCTGCTGGCATTTTGGATGTGATGAGCCACCACCCGTGGGAGTAAATTTATTTCTTCATACACGTGGGTTTCATGGCGGCCCGGTGGAATGCTCAGTCTCATTCTCATCCGTGAGCTGGCTTGGAATCTACTCTGCAGCTCAGTCTGACCTTGATCCTTCTGGGTGCTGCGATCACTGGACTGCCCCACCATGCCCTGTGTGGATTTGTTTGCTTGTTTTGTTTTGTTTTGTTTTTCAAGCCAGGGTCCCTGTGTAGCCCTGGCTGTCTTGGAACTCACTCTGTAGACCAGGCTGGCCTCAAACTGAGAGATCTGCTTGTCTCTACCTCCCAACTGCTAGGATTAAAGGCCTGTGCCACTACTACCTATTGAGTGTAGAATTCTTAAAATCTAAACTTTGGCTTCCCTAGGATAGAGGGAGATTTCAAAGCCTAAGACAGAGCTGACTATGTAATTTACAAGGCATAATGCAAAATAAAAACATGGTGTATTTATTCAAAGAACAAGAAATAGGTGCTACTGCCTGTACTGGGTCACAAAATTTGGCTTTAAAAGTATTTACTCCTTGCCGGGCAGTGGTGGCGCACACTTTTAATCCCAGCACTTGGGAGGCAGAGGCAGGCGGATTTCTGAGTTTGAGAGTTCGAGGCTAGCCTGGTCTACAGAGTGAGTTCCAGGACAGCCAGGGCTACACAGAGAAACCCTGTCTCAAAAAACCAAAAAAAAAAAAAAAAAAAAAAAAAAGTATTTACTCCTTATGAAATAGAATAGTTCTGAAGGTTTGGATCACTGCGCTAGCTGAATTCAGCCATGGATGTAGGCTTACATATGATGACATTTGAAAGTTTCTTCTCACAGTTTCTGTAGCCTGTGAAAGTCACACAAGAAACTAAAAGTAGCGTCAGCTTTGATGTATAATTTAAAACACCCATTTATGCACTCTTGCTGTGTCTTCAATTACAAGAAAAATTAATTTTAAAATTGTCTTGTTAATAACTGGTTTAATGAGAGCTTCTATGAAATTCCATCCACTGAATGCAACGACATTTAAATTTAATTTCTCCTCCTTGAACCTGATATATTATTTATACAGCCAGGGACAGAGACGCAGACTTCCCGTTGGGGATCCCAGCACCTCCCTCTTGGGTAGCTTCTTCTCTCTCCTGTGGTTGCTGCTATTGACTCTACGTGTGCCACCAACCCAGGGCTAGTAGTTCTAAAGACTGTCTTGGACATAGAGGACATGGTGGTACATACCTGTAACCCTAGCACTGAGGAAACCAGGCAAAGGATTGCTGCAAACCCAAGGCCATTCAGCTGGGTACAGTGAGTTCCAGGACAGCCAGGGACACACAGTGAGACTTTGTTTTAAACAAACAAGCAGAGACTGTCTCAAACATAGAAGTGCCTGTAGGGCCACCAGGCTCTGAGTCTCTCCTAATATATGCAGTCACCAGGTGTCTTAGCTCTGCTCACAGTCAGGCTGCAGGAACTGACCAGAATTCTCAGAGCAAAACACAAGTTCAAAGATAACAACTGTCAAGAGTTGAAGCATGTTGGGTGTGGGGGCACATGCCTTTATTCCCAGCACTCTAGAGGGAGAGGCAGGCAGATGTCTGTGACTTCAAGGCCAGCCTGGTCTATAAATAGTGAGTTTCAGGCCAGCCTGGGCTACTTAAGTGAGACCCTATCTCAAAACAGATAAATAAAAAGAGTCATTTCTGGCTGAAGAAAGATGGTTCAGGGTTTGAAGGCACTTGCTGCTTTTCTAGAGAACTCGAGACTGGTTCTCGGCACCTACATATGCAGCTACCTCTTAAACACCTATAACTCTAGTTCTTGGACACCCAATGTCTTCTTTTGGCCTCCAAAAGTATCTATACACACATAGTACACACACACACACACACACACACACACACACACACTTAAAAATAAATAAATAATTGAATCATGCATAGCAGAGTGTAACCCCAACACTCAGAAGAGACAGAGGTGGGAGAAAGGGAAGCTGGAGGCCAGCCTGGACTATGCAGTGAGACAAGGCCTCCAAAAAGAAAATGTTGAGAATTTCAAGGTGTAGAGAATTAAAGCTAGACAGAGCTTTTCCAAGCATGTAATCTACTACCATGTAGGGTGCACGCCCAGGTAGTAGCCATTTCCAGTAATGACAGCAGTACATGACACAGGATTCTATGAGAGAAATCAATGCAAAAGTCTGTAAGAGGTGGCAGGAGGCATAGAGAAAGGGGGACAGGGAGACAGTAAGGACCGGTCAGGGTAGGTTTCCAGATCAACATAGGTATCCCCTATGCAGACCCATGACAACTGCATCCTGTGCATCCTAACAAGGTCAGAAAGCCCTGCCATCATCAAAAGTCTGTCCTTAGGAATTGCTGTTTCCTGTAATTACTTATGCAGTGGTCCACTAATTCTATTCATCTGGTCATTTGTTTTGTACTCTTTCTGTACAGTTTGAAAGGACTCCCTGGGATTCCCATCCCTCAGGGAATTGCATGGGCTTCCCCAGAAGCGCCTGATGACTGACCTTTCCTCTCTGCCTCTGTATAGTGTCTTTCAGTCTTTGTTCCGCAGTCTCTGGAGCCATTCAAGGCCCACTAGTCCATGCTGGCCGCCCACCTAGCAACATCTGCTCCAGCAGGCTTAATTTAAAAAGCTCCCCCTCCAAACTCTCCAGCCTGGCATTCCTCCCAGCCCCCATGGCAAAGGGCCACAATGGCTTAACCAGCAATGGCTTTGTACGGTCTACAGAGCAGCTTTGATCTCTGTGGTCGGGGAGGAACAAGAACGAAGAAAGAGACGCAGAGTTAAAAGGAAGGCCTGCGCGTACATGCTCTGGATCCTGCCTTTCTACCCCGCACCTGACGGCTCTACGCAGCTCAAGGAGACAACTGGTGTGATTTACACATCTAACACTCAGCTTGGAGACAGACCCTCGGGCGGAGTTCCTTGTCAGTTCCAAGCAATATTACTGTGGAATTTGGAGTTCAGGAGGGTATCTCTAGAATGTACTTGACGTCTTTGGGAATTAGGGAGTGTCTAGGAATTTATCTTTCCTCGTAGTTTATGGCGCATTTAAATATTTGGGGATCAGATTAACAAAGACAGGATTTCTGCCTGGGTTTCTTTGTGAATTATTCAACCATATGACTCTATAGTATACCTATGAGCACAAGGCTTTTGTGACAAGCTATAGCGTGGATACTATACCCAAAACCAAGTGATTTCGGCTAGGGATGTGGCTCTGTGGTAGAGCACTTGCCTCGTATATGCAAGACTCTGGGTTTAATTCTAAGCACCCAAACAAAACCACAGAAGTAATCTGAGGGCCAGCAAGGTGGGTAAAGATACTGACCACCAAGATTGGTGACCTGAGTTCATATCCCCAAACCCGCACAGCGGGAGAAGGAACTGATTTTTACAAGTTGTCCTCTGAGCTCCACATAGGATGTCATGTGCATGCATTGTTATAGTCTGACTAGAGCGTGTGTGTGTGTGTTTGTGTACATGTGTTTCCCTATTCATCCACAAAGGACAGCCATCCATCACAGATCTTGTCTATGATTGCTAGCCATTCTCTGCGCTGCCAGTCTAATGGAAATAAGAAATGAAAGCAGCCTAGCTTGCTCCTGGTGACTTCTTCCCACTCTTTTGAGGTTCACAGACTATTTATTTGCCTTGGCCACACCCAGAATTGATCTTGGGTTTACTCTTCATGCTTGGCTAATGGCCCAGCAATGGAGCACCTCTGTGCCTCACCCTACAGGAGGGCTACACCTCAGCAAGAAGGTCAGAGCTTGGGCTGAGGAGTGTCACACTTTGTATAGAGAAAAGACATACATAAGGACTAGACATGTAGCTTGGTGGTAAAGCATTCATCTAGCATGTACATGGTCCTGAGTTCAGTTCCTAGCACTTCAAGAAACAAACGGAGGGCTGGAGAGATGGGTAAGCAGTTAGGAGCACTTGCTGCTCTTGCAGAGGACGTAGGTTCAATTTCCAGGACTCAGAGGATCCAATGTCCTCCCATGACCTCTGTGAGCACCAGGCATGCATGTCGTGCATAGACATACACAAAAGCAAAATAGCTGTACACACAATTAAAACAAATGGAGTTGGCTTAGTCAAGTGTGTGGCACAAATCAGTGATCCATGCTGTGATGCATATGCTTGGCCCAGGGTGTGTGTGGCACCATTAGAAAGTATGACCTTGTAGTAGGTGTGGCTTTGTTGGAGCAGGTGTGTCACTGGGGGCATGGGACTTAAGACCCTCGTCCTAGTTGCCTGGAAGGGAGTCTTCTCCTGTTTGCCTTTAAAACAAGGTGTAGAGCTTTCAGCTCCTCTGCACCTGCCTGGATGCTGCCATGCTCCCACCTTGATGACAATGGACTGAACCTCTGAACCTGGAAGCCAGCCCTAATTAAATGTTGTCCTTTATAAGAGTTGCCTTGGCCACTGTGTCTGTTCACAGCAGTCAAACTCTAACTAAGGCACATGTATTAGGAGGCAGAGCCTGAAAGATTACAAGTTTAATGTGAAGTCTGGACAACACAGAACACTGTCCAAAAAGTGTCTGAGATTCTTGGTATTCCCATCCTGTCCTTTAGTGAGAATTTGTCCGTACACACCTCTAAATAGCAAGTGCACCTGAAGTGGACACATTTCTCTGATGTCATCTTTAAGGAGACTCTTGCCTGCATCCATTTGAGAAGCTGGCCAGAGGGCAGGGGCTAGATTTGGGAGGAAGTGAGGCTTAGGTAGAACTTCATGGCTGTTTTTGACACAAGCCTTAGTTCCCCACAAACTGATGGGAAAATAGGAAACAGAAAGATGCTAGGTGGATGAGAATGCTTCCTGCTCCACCCCAGAAATCATAAATATGAATACTTGGGCATCAGGGAGTGACACTATTTGAAAGGATTAGAAGGTGTAGCCTTGTTGGAGTAGGTCTAGTAGGTCGGCCTAATGCTGCTTGTACTTTAATGCTAATATTGGCCCTCCAAGACTAGTTGCCTCAGAGACAAGAGATTCTGCATGTAAGACTCCAGTGACCCTGCCTCCAAGTTATCTGTGATTGGTAAACAAAGATGACAACAGCCAATAGCTGGACATGGGTGGGGTTTAGGTTTTGAGGGCTGGGAGTCAGAGGAAAACCATGAGGAGAAGAATAGTGCAGGAGGAGGAAGGAGAAGCCATCATGGGTTAGGAGTCAAGAGAACATGGCCCTGAGGGCTGCCCAAGTAGCGTTAAGAGCAGCCCAAATGAAACATAGTAAGTAATAACTCTGGGTTATCAATAGGAACATAGAGAGTAGTATCTGCCCAGCTCTTGAGTTATTTAAGGCTTATTGTAAGTAAATATAAAGGCTTTGTGTTTGGTTTTCATCTGGGAACTTAAATAGTTAAGGTGGGGTAGAAACCTAGGGCCGGGATTAAATACTTTCTACAAGGGGTCTGGTCTTGTTGGAAGAAGTGTGTCACTGGGGTGGACTTCGAGGTTTCAAAAAGCCCATTCCAAGATGTAGAACTCTCAGCTCCTTCTCCAGCACCATGTCTACCCGCATGCTGCCATGCTGTCTGCCATGATGATAATGGGCTAAACCTCTGAAACTGGAAGCCAGCCCCTATTAAATCCTCTGAGTTGCCCTGGTCATGGTGTCTCTTCACAGCACTACAGCACTGACCGAATCAGAAGTGTTCTCTTCCTCCCACACTAACTAGCTAACCCCATAGCTGTCTCAGGTTCATACAGCCTCCAGTGCCCACACTGGGCTAGGTCCTCCTGGCCTTCCCTCTCATAGCCCACATTCTTCCTTCACAGAAATCGCAGTTCTGTCTGTTACAATGCATTCCTGCCTTTCCCTTCCCTTCAGCCACAAATCACCACCAGCTCCCTAGCTAAGTCTGTCTGTTCATCACCAAATCCCAGGCCTGGCCCTAGGCCTGTACACAAGCATTTAAATACACTTTCCCTCCAAAGATGAAATCATTTCCCCCTAAATCAAATAAGACCTATGTGCAGGAAATCAGAACTTACTGCATATCTGCCATACACCAAGAGACTGGCTATTTGATATGATTTTCATAGTCACTCTGTGAAACAGATATAACTCCTGTCTTTAAGACAATGCAACTTCAAAATGGCAAGATATTAAGTAACTTGCCACGCTCATGAGAAGAAGGAAGGAAGAAAGGAAGGAAGAAAGGAAGGAAGGAAGGAAAAATAGGAAAAGAAGAAAGATAAAGTGGTATGCACCAAAAATCTCAGTACTTGGACATTAAGGCAGAACAATCATAAATTCCAGGCCATATTGGGCTACATGACAAGACTCTCCTCACACATACACACATTACGCAGTACAACACACGAAACACACATTACACATGTACAACACACATATAATACACATATAACATACACTACACACACAACAGGACAAACACAACACACAATACACGCAACAGAACATAGTACAGCACAACACACAATACACAAAATACACTTAATACACCCACATTTTATATATACACACACACACAGCCATAAATGCTGTCCTAAAGCCATGCTGTGTCACACTCCTTAGCTTTGGTGGAGTCGGGGGTCTTGACAACCTCTCCCCTCCTCCGTGCTGGCTGCTTCCCTGCTCACCTCTCTGAGAAACGGAGGGAGGCGGCGAGAAATGGGACCAAGTTGTTAGCAAATATTTGCTTTACAAACCTTTTACTGAATATGTCAAACATAAGACCTGGGAACAAAAGGACATAAAACACAGGGCCTTCCCTCTCAAAGGTCATTTTCCAGTTCTTGAATTGGACAAGAAAAATAGTTACAGCTAAACTAACATTATGGAAGTGTAGTTGGATTCTCGTTTGTGTGTGTATGTGTGTGTGGTTTTTTTGTGTGTGTGTGTATGCACATACTTGCTTGCTTGGATTTTTCTCTAATAAAACATTAGGCCTGTAAGCTCAGTAATTTGGATGATAGCAGCTGGAGGATTATGAGACCAGGCCAGCTGGGATTACAGAAAGTTGCAGTCCAGCTTGGGTTATAGAGTAAGACTCTGCCAAAACAAAACAAAACAAACTCCCCCCCCAAAAAAAATCAAAAAAAGAAAAAAAGAAAGAAAAGAAAATGACATAGCTGGAGAGATGGCTCAGAGGTTAAGAGCACTGACTGTTCTTCCAGAGGTCCTGAGTTCAATTCCCAGCAACCACATGGTGGCTCACAACCATCTGTAATGAGATCTGATGCCCTCTTCTGGTGTGTCTGAAGATAGCGGCAGTATACTCACATATATAACATAAATAAATCTTAAAAAAAGAAAAAAGAAAATGACATTAAAGTTTATATGTTGTGGTTCACCCAAACACTCTGCATAGTGCAGAGTTGCCCATCCCAAACTGAGGGCTTAGTCAATGAGTACCTCACTGGGATAACATCTGAGGTGTCAGCTCCACAGTTGGCAGGAACAGGTATTGTCATCGAGCCCCCCTTATGAAACTGACCTTTGGGTATGGCCCTCACCCCTGGATTGAAGGATTTGGTCTGGTGTCAGGCTTGGAATGTCGCTTTGGAGGATCCAGGCTCACTATGCGCTGATGAGCAGGGGACTGGCGCCACCTGGCGGTAAGAGTGCAGAGCACGCATTGAGTTTCCACTCTGATTAGTCCTGGGTCCAGTTAACCCAGCTGCCTTTCCAGAGAAATCCTCTCATTTCCAACAGCAACTGGAAAGATAAAAGTAGATGTTTCCAAACGGAGCAAAGGAACTGAGAGTCAAGTTAGAGACATGGTTTATAAGTACAAAGAAACTCACCAAAAGAAAGTTGGAAAGTTTGGATTTTCTCATCATTTAGTTCAAATTTAGTTAATAGTAATAATTGCCTTTCATTGTTTTGCCAGGTACACGGTATTTTGTGTTATGTGCAGAACATATTTCATCTCATTTAATTCTCAGTAACAACCATGTGAGATTCATTATAGCCTTCTCCACTTTTTTTAAAAGATGGACAATCAAGTGCTGGGGAGATGGCTCAGTGGCTGCTCTTCCTAAGGACAAGGGGTTCAATACCCAGCATCAACATAGCACTTCTCAATTGTGTGTAACTCCAGTTCGATACACCACCTTCTGGCCTACTCAAGCACCAGGCATAGACACACCCTCAGGCAAAACATCCATACACATATCAAAACAAAACTATTAAAGGGCAAGCAAAGTTTATTGACAAAATAAGAGACAGGTTCCCTATTACAGCCATTCTGTGGTGATCAAATGTCTACTCAGAGGGGCTAAGTAATTTCCTTGAGGTCACAGAGTCAAGACACAGAGAGAGTGGGATTTGAACTTGGTCATAGACTCCAAAGCACATACTTATCCTTAAGCAACCCGATGGGTATGGCCACCCAACACATTGAAAGTGGACCTCACTGACCTTGCCTTTCAGCCTTCATTCCTAATCTGAGTAAATGGCCCCTCTACCCCAGCTCAGTCTCCGTTCTTCAGTCCAGGAACCTAGGGAGTTTTAAGCACCCCCAGAGCCACTCAGCAAATGTGTGTGTTGTCTCATGTATGCTTTTCCTTCATTCCTGAAGGTTGGACCCAGGACCTCATACACAGTAGGCAAGTGCTCTATCACGGAACTACATTTCCAGCCTCTCACAAACACTTTAGATGTTCCCCCTGCTCTCCGTCCTCACTACCGCAGCCTCAGTTCAGGCCTGCCCAGTGCTTACCTGATTAGATGCCCACCCAGCAGTGTGGTTGATTTATAGTAGATTCTCCTACCGCAGTCTCCATGGTAAAAGGCTCTGCCACTGCTGTCCCAGTGGCTGGCACCCAGGAGACACTCAAATCTGAATGCTTGGAGGTAGCCAGAACTCATTCTTTCCATTTTACCAATGCTCGGTTGAGTTGTAATGTTCATATTTATTAAATCCCTAGACCCCTACGCCTTCATGTGTGACTGAAGCCAGAGCTTTTCAAAAGACTGTGGGTGACAATGTTATCGTGAGTGAAGCTCTACTTCCATATGACTGGTGTTCTGATAAGTGGGGGTGGGATAAATCAGTAAAGTGCTCGCCATAGTAAGCATTAAGGACCTGAGTTTGGGCCTCAGAACTCATCTTTTACAAGCTGGGCATGCTGATGAGTTCAGAGATAAGGAAGTGGAAGCAAGGAAACCTGGGATTTGCTGTCCAGCCAGTCTACCCTTCTTGATAAACTCCAGGCCAGCAAGATAACCTGCAGCCAACAAACAACAACACTGGGCTCACTGTAATGTCACCTCTAGGCCTCCTTGCTGACAGCTCTATGATGCAGGCATTTTTTTAAAACTGTATGTGGTGTGTTTGATACATGTGTACACGTATGTCAGTATAGGTGCATGGATGCCATGGCACACACGGGGAATTCAGAAGACAACCTTAGGTGTTGGTCTTTGCCCTCTGTGGGGTTTTTTGTTTTGTTATTGTGTTTTTTGTTTTTTGGTTTTTTGGTTTTTCAAGACAGGGTTTCTCTGTGTAGCCCTGGCTGTCCTGGAACTCACTCTGTAGACCAGGCTGGCCTCGAACTCAGAAATCCGCCTGCCTCTGCCTCCCAAGTGCTGGGATTAAAGGCGTGTGCCACCACCGCCCGGTGCCTTCTGTGTTTTGAGGCCATGTTTGAGATGCAGTTTCTTGCTGTTCGCTGCTGTGTGAACCATGCTAGCTGACTTAAAAAGCTTCCAGGGATTGTCTTTTCTCTGTCTCCCACCTCGCCATAGGAATGCCGGGATCACAGACACACGCAGCTGTGTCCAGCTTGATGCGGGTTCTGAAGATATGAACTCAGACCCTCATGCTCGCACGGCAAGTCATTTGCCCGCTCAGCCATGCTCCAGGCCAGGCATGCTGGTTTCTGTTCCCCCACAGGGCATGAGCATTATGTACTTCATACCTTCAATGCTTCAGATTAACCAAAGCAGATTAATAGCTCAAAATATTTTGATGCAGCCAGTTACACAACACACATAACAGGCAGTAGCACTACTCAGACTCCATTTCTTCTCCATGATACACAGAGCAGAAAGGACACATTACTAAACAGTCTTGACCCAAAACAGAGGAGGCCCTGTCTACCTTGCAGGGTAGCTTGGAAGTCCTTGTCATTGCCATAGCACGCTGGGACGGAGAGTGTTGGCCTTTGATTCTTTTTCTATTAGCGACTTTCCCTTCCTAATTTCTGTGTTGATTAGCAGTGTTCCTTCTAGGTCTCCTTTCCATAAGCTCCATAACGCAGGCATTTTAAAACTGCATGCGGTGTGTTTGATATGTGTGTACACGTATGTAAGTGCAGATGCATGCATGCCATGGCACACATGTGGCATTCAGAAGACAGCCTCGGGTGTTGGCCTTTGCCCTCCATATTGCTTGAGACAGAGTTTCTTGCTGTTCGCTGCTGTTTGAATTATGCTCAGTGGAACAGAAGACTACACATTGATGCTATTTTGATTAGCATATTACTTACCAAAGTACAAAATAAAACATGTTCTTTTGCCAAATATTTCCAGTACCCGCTGGTTTACATCTAAAATTTCTTCTTAATGCTTTAATCTCAAAAAATTAGGAATGGTGATGCTTTAATCATCCTTGTCTAGACCCACTTGGGAGACAGAATGCAGCAGTAATTTAAACACGGGAAGCTTAATTTAAAGAGCCATTAAGCGAAGAAAAGAAAACGAATGCACATGCACACAGAGATCTAAAATCTTCCTCAGCCTCGGGTGCTCAGGGAAGGACACTGGAGGGAAGATCCAGTGAGATCATGGTTCAGGCCTTCCTGGTGAGGCTGCAGTCTTTGAGACAGCAAAGGTGTCTGCCTGATTCAAGTCGTTCCACAGTTGTTGAACAAGGAGGAAACCATCTTCAAAACTGCAGGTGAATGAGGCTGGAGAGGAGGAGTCAGGACATCAGAACAGGGCACCAGGTCTCAGGCAGACAGTGTCTACCTAAGGAGGGCAAAGGAAGGTGGCCCTCAAACCCAGCCATCACTAAAGGACTGTTCTGGGGGCTCAGCTGAAGGGCAGTGCCACAGGAAGTCCCCAGGCTGTATCACAAGCCAGGTAGCAAGAAAAGGAAAGGGGGGACCGGAGAGATGGTTTAGTGGTTAAGAGCCCTGACTGCTCTTCCAGAGGTCCTGGCTTCAATTCCCAGAAACCACATGGTGGCTCACAACCATCTGTAATGGGATCTAATGCCGTCTTCTGGTGTGTCTGAAGATAGTTACAGTGTACTCATATGTATAAAAGTAAATAAATAAATAAATACATCTTAAAAAAAAAAGAATAGGAAAGGTCTAGCATCCAGGAAGAACCAGGAGAGGCCTCTTTGCCCCATCCCACCAGCACCTCCCTCTCCTGGTGAGCCTCCACTTGAGGCCCATTATCTAGTGGGAAGTACTTAGTCTGTTTTGCCAGGACAGGTGCTATGAAGTGGATTTGGAGCGGTCAGCTGATGACTGACACAAGCTGTTATCAGCCAGTAGAACAGTTCTACAGGAGTCTGATAACAAGCAGTTAAAGCTTTGTGAGTCATGTTGTCTCTGTCAAAACTATTGATGTTGGCCACTGTTGTACAAAAGCAGTGCAGACAAGATGTAAGCAAATGAGCATGGCTGTGCTCCAGTGAGACCTGATTTACAAAAACTCGGGTTGGCACAGAACCAGCCAGCTCCTGACGTGGAACCTCTGAGTGCAGAAAAATACAACAAGACAAAAACCTCTTCTCGAAAAGAGGGGCAGATTTTGAGGGGGAACAGAGCCGAGCAGAAGAGGGAGGCCCAACAAAAGGAACTTAGGGGCTTTGTTGGTTGCTTGCTTCTGAGCTGGGATCCTACAGACTCATACCCTTAAGCCTCCTGCCTCGACCTCCTGAGTTCTGGGATTATGAACACACCTGGCAGCAAAAGAAATTTAAATGAAGATAATAACGTGTACACTGAATGGTGGGTTTTGTTTTGCTTTAGTCTAAATTAATGAGCTACTGCATTAAAAGAACCCAATAAACTATCTTTAAGGACTGATGTATGGCAAAATAAATCTGTATTTCAGAAGATAAAACTCAGAGAGGTTAAAAAAAACTTGTCAAAGACCTAGAGAGATGGCTTGGGGTACAACTGTCTGTAACTCCAGTTTCAGAGGGTCTGATGCTCTTTTCTGACCTCTGTAGGTACACACACACACACACACACACCCCACATATTCACACACATAACATAAATAAAAAGGATTTTTTAAATTGCCTGAAATAATACAGCCTTTCCACTGTGGACAGGTGGGTGTTGCTTTCTTTACCACGTGTCACAATGAAATTGGGTGTAACATCCTGATCTTTGGGAGGTGGGGAATTTCCCTGTGATGGACATCAGCCCTTCACCTCTGTGTAATCCCAGTACTTGGAAGATAGAGTCAGGAGGATCAGGAGTTCTAGGGTAACTCTCAGCCAATTCAAGGATAATTTGGAATATGTGTGTGTGTGTGTGTATGTGTGTGTGTGTATGTGTGTGTGTATGTGTGTGTGTGTGTATGTGTGTGTATGTGTGTATGTGTGTGTGTATGTATGTGTGTGTATGTGTGTGTATGTGTGTGTATGTGTGTATGTGTGTATGTGTGTGTGTGTATACTCTATTAGTATGACCATATCTAGTTTATCAAAATTATCAAAATAAATGACACCACTGCTCACTGAAAATGTTTGCTTTTATACTTTACATATAGTCTTTCTAGTTCTGTGCGATAATTTAAGGGGATTCTCTGTAAAGAGGAAAACCCAGATATGCACTTGTTGACTTGCCCACTCCACTCATCACTTCCTGAATCTACATCTCTCCAGATACAGAGTTTAAAGTGGAAGTACAAATTATGGCATTCAGGATTAGGAGAGCCTGGTCCAAATCCCAGCCCTACCTCTTACTAGCCATGTGGCCATGTGCTTCTTTTCTATTTTATGCTGCATATCCCATAAAGCCTTTTGTGGACTTTACTGCACGGATGTTTGTTGAGCAAACATCCTTGAACAATAGAGACAGTGGCTCCCTCCAGGTCAGAGGGAGGACTTCTTTGCCAGTCAGGATAACTAAAACAATGCCTCCTTTGGGACACAACAAGACCGTGTTTGCTATTAGCACTCATTAGTATCTCTTCACATTGCTATGGCCAAATATCTGATACAAGCAACTTAGGGAGAAATATTTATTTGGATTCCTGGCTTAAAAGGGGTATGGTTCATCGTGGTGGAAGACATGGTGACCGGTCACACTGTGTCCATAGTAAGAAGCAGAGGATACAAACATAAGGTGTTGGTGCTTAGCCCACATTCCCTTTCCCTGTTTCTTTTTGAGACGACAGGGTCTTTGTAATTCAGCACAGGCTTGCCTCCAAGTCCACATGGAGCTTAGGATAATCTTGATTTTTCTGATCTTTTTGCCTCCACCTCTTAGTGCTGGGATTATAGGTATGCACTACCATGTAGGGCTTTATATGGTGATGAAAATCAAGTCCAGGACTTTGTACATGCCAAGTAAGTATTTTAACAATGGAGCCACACCCCTGCCCCTCACTGCCTTCTTTCAAGACCATAGGATGATGCTCTCATATTCAGGCTGGGTCTTCCCTCCCCAGCTAAACCTAGAAATGACCTTATAGACACACCTAGAGGTATATCTCTAGGTGATTCTAAATCCAGTCAAGTTGATATGCAAATTAAGCATCACAGACCCCTTTAAAAATGCCTCCCTCATAATAGTATAAGCCCACTTTGTGTGTACTATCCACCTGATCCCACCCTGATCAAGAAAACGAACCCCATGTTCTCTCTGTACACGAGTAACAAAGTCCTTTGTTTCTGGCCCAGGATTATCATCAGGTCTTCTACCAGCATCTATGCACCACGGGGGCTAACTTGCTAGCTTGTGAGCATCTTAAAGTTCAAACCCTACAACTCCTAACATCATTGACCAAGAGTCATCAATACCACCCTCTTTCTCGACCACCGTTGAACTTTGGCATCTGCTCCCGGTACAACACGCTTGGATTTTTGCCATTGTGGCCCAGGCTGATGACCGTTAGTTTCTTTGGACATTCGATTCCAGAAGAAACCCATTTGGACTTCTGTAGCGTTAGTACTTGATGCACATTCTTCTGAGTTCTCTCCTCATACAGAAAGCACGTTCTCCTCCCATTCCTTATTGGTCTCATGCATGGGTCTGCTTTTTCTTTGAAATCCTATCAGAGATATCCTGTTATCAACCCGTCTTTCTTTTCTGAGTGATCTCACACATATTACTCATTTTAAGAATTGTCTTGGGCTGGAGAGATGGCTCAGTGGTTAAGAGCACTGACTGCTCTTCCAGAGGTCCTGAGTTCAATTACCAGCAACCGCATGGTGGCTCACAATGCCCTCTTCTTGTGTGTCTGAAGACAGTGACAGTGTACATACATACACACATGAAATAAATAAATTTTTGAAAAAATTGTCTTAGTGGGGGTTTCTATTGCTGTGATGTAATACCATGACCAAAAGCAATTTGGGATGGAAAGATTTTATTTCTGCTTACAGCTCTACATCACAGTTTTATCATTGAGGGAAGTCAGAGCAGGAACTCAAGGAAAGAGAAGATGCAGAGGCCTCGGAAGGCTGCTGCTGACTGGCTTGCTCCAAAAGGCTTACTCAGCCTGCTTTCTTACATGTCCCAGGATCACCTGGTCAGAGGTGAAACCACCCACAATGGGCGGGCACACCCACATTAATCGTTAGTTAAAAAAATGCTATACAGTCTTGCCCACAGAGCAGTCTGGGGGTGCATTTTCTCAGCTGAGGTTACCTCTTCTTAAATGATTCTGTGTCAAGTTGACAGGAAACTAGCCAGCACAGGAACCTTACATAGATGGTGACATCCTGGCTCTAGTTCCAGTCAAGACCTCTAATACAACTTAACCAGCCACCTGTTGAGGGGCAAGTGCCCAAAACTGGCATTCCATACCAGCTAATCTTCCTTTTCTGTGACAGAGAGAGAGAGAGAGAGAGAGAGAGAGAGAGAGAGAGAGAGAGAGAGAGAGAAAGAGAAACATCTCTCTATTCCAGGCAGCCATCTTTGATCCTTCACGTCACACACTAGAGCCAAGCTTTGAGTGTTGTTCCTTCCACTGTATTTCTGTATTTATAAAACTCACACTCCTCCCTCCCTACTTCTGCTCCCTTTCTGGTTCCAACACTCGCTGTGTTGGGTAACTGCAGTGCTCCCTTAACTGCTTCCTTAGTCTCTTGGGCCTTGCCCTGTTGGTGCTAGAGTTTTATTCCTAAAAAGTCTGTCTGTGGCATTTCCTTGTTCAAAACTTTCACTTTCAAAAACAAAAGAGTTACTTTCCCCTCCCGGTTTCCTTTGTTTGGGGGATTTTGTTTGCTTGTTTAGTTTCTCAATCTAGCCCTGGCTGTCCTGGAACTCTGTAGCTCAGGCTGGCCTGGAATTCACAGAGATGCACCTGCCTCTGCCTCAGCCTCCCGAGAGCTGGGATCAAAGGCATGTGCCACCACCAACCAGCCTTCCAGATTCTTTAACATCATAGTTCACCGCACTCTCTAAGGCGACATCTCCTCCTCGGAGGATTCTAATCTGGGATGTCTTGGGTCACTTCCACTCACGATGGAAGAGGTGGGATGAGGTGTCATCCAACAGCACCCATTTCATGACACCGATCAGATTCGTTATATGACACTAGCAACTCAGAAATAGCGGCGGCTGGTCATGCTGTCTCAAACCCATGTGTTTTTGTCGTTTTTTTTTTCTTGGTTTTTCGAGACAGGGTTTCTCTGTGGAGCCCTGGCTGTCCTGGAACTCACTCTGTAGACCAGGCTGGCCTCGAACTCAGAAATCCGCTTGCCTCTGCCTCCCAAGTGCTGGGATTAAAGGCATGCGCCACCACCGCCCAGCTTTGTCGTCTGTTTTCAGTTATTTAGGTTAGCAAACAAGGTAATGGCATCTTCATAATGTGTCATCTTAGCTTTCTTTAAATAATAAAATCACTATTTGGACCAGGTGCCGTATTTCTACCCAATTACTTGCTGACTTGTTGGTCTGCTTCTTAAGATCCCTTTGAGAAATACACTGAGTGACCCCCTTCATTTTACCCGCCTAAGGTGTCCAAAGACTAGGTTTCTGGTGATAATTGCTATGTCCACATCTCTCTGCATAGGTGTATTATGTATGTATGCATGCATATATTTATATGTGCATACATAAATGTGGAGTTACTGTATTTTTAATTGCTTTGTCGTCCTCTAAGCAAACAAATGAATACTCTCAAGTGGCCACCAGGAGGCGCCAGGAGCAGCGAAAGACCTGCGGTACCTTGGCGGTAGAGGTGGAGATGGATGCAGAGGCGAGAAGGAAGAACCCAGCTTCCTTTTTTAAGAATCAGTGTGAGCAAGGGAACAGAGCCACGTTATTTTAGGGAGACTTTGTCGCACTCCCCCTCCCCCGGGTAGGTAGCGTCTAGGATGTGTGCACCCTGTTCGTAATCTCCCATGGAGAGACGCTGGCTGCTGCAGCCGGCAGTAACCCGACCCCGCCGGCTCAGGGACTGAAGAGGCGCCGGGGACAGCAGCGAGAGGTGAACAAAAGCCCTCGGCAAGGGGGCCGGAGCCCGGACCTGGGGTAAGTGAACCCGCTCGGAGACCTAGCAGCTCCGGGTATGCAGCCGCAGGGTTTAAGGCGCTCTAAGAGCCCACTCCCCTGAGATGCGGTGCGGGAACTGGTGGGCATCAGGGGCTGGTGTCTGAGTCCACCATACTGGGATTGATGGTACATTTAACTGCACATTCAGCCTTGGAGATCGGGTGCATCTGGGAGGATTCAGGTGCTCTGTGCATCCTGGGCAAACACCGGGTGGGGGCTGGAGGAAGAGGCAGGCAGAGCTCCCAGCAAGCCCCGCTGGAGAGGCTGGAGAAAGAATCCATCACTCCATCCGGAGTAGCCTTTGGAGACTCTCCTCAGCCCTTCCATCTCCCAGGGGCCCCGAGCCCCGGGTCCTTTAGGCAGAGAGAAATCAACCATAAACTTCTTCCTAGGCAACTGGGGCCCTCGCAGCGATGCACTTTGGCATGCACAGGCCTCTTCCCCTTTTGTGTTCTTGCAAAGCTGCATCCCAGCAGCCCGCCTAAGCTACAAACAAATAGCTAATCCTCTCGGGAATCCTCCAGCGCCTCCCTCGCTGGCTGCAGCCTTCCTTGCGCTTCAATCTTTGCAGGAAGGGGATGCATCTAGCGGGCCTCACGCCAATGTGGTCTCCTGAAAGGCCCTGCATTCTAGGACTGAGGGAGGCTGAGGCTGCTGTCTGAAGCCCAGCGACCCCCCCTCACCCCAACTGCCCAGCCTGAGTTTTCGGGGCATCAGTTTTAGGATTTACGTTCGATCAGGCCCCTGAGCTTAATCTGAAATCCGATTAAGTTGGGAGAGGTAAATATGGCTGAAGAGGGAGAAATGGCTCACAGATCCTCTATGTCCCCCCGCCCCCCTGTCATCTCAGGGACTCCAACAAAGGACGAGGTTCAGCTATGGTGGACCCGGTGCCAGAAGAGGAGAAAGAGGGAGCGGAGCCCGGTGGCTCAGAAGGGGATGAGGCCACAGCGTCCGTGCCCCCCGATGCCCAGGGAGCCCAGCAGCCTGCTGCCTCCTCGGCCTCCGCCTCCGCGTCGGCGCCCCGAAAGGCTGAAGTCCCCTGCGGGGCAGAAGGTGGGCGTCGGGAGCAGTCTCCGTTGCTGCACCTCGATCTCTTCAACTTCGCCTGCCCCGAGGCAGAGGGCAGCCGCTACGTCCTGACCAGCCCCCGCTCGCTGGAGGCCTGTGCCCGCTGTGCGGTCAAGCCAGTGGAGCTGCTGCCTCGGGCCCTGGCCGACCTGGTGCGCGAGGCCCCGGGCCGCTCCATGCGCGTGGCCACCGGCCTGTACGAGGCCTACGAGGCGGAGCGCCTGGCCAAACTGCAGCAGTGCCGCGCCGAGCGCGAGCGCATCATGCGCGAGGAGAAGCGGCGCCTGTTCACGCCCAAGGGTCCGGCGGCAGCTCCGGCCTCGGCCTCAGCCTCGGCGTCGGCCTCGGCGCTGAGCGCGGGCAGCAGCAGCAGTTGCAGCAGCAGCAGCAGCCTCCCGGCCTCGCCCGCCTCGCGAGTTGCTCGAAGGACTTCTCCCAGTCCGCCCGCCAGGAGCCGGCCTCCGCCCGCGGGTTCTCGGACAGGTCGGAAGAGCCACTCGCTGGACTCGCTCTCCCGCCGGCGGGACGGTGCCCTGAGCTCCGAGTCCGGCGCCTCGTCGTCGTCCTTCAGCGGGGAGAGCCTTCGGGAGCTTCGCTGGCCACCTCGAGCTTCAGCCAGGAACAGCTGCCCCGCGGGCTCGGCGTCGTCTGCACCCAACCCGCTAGGCCGCCCTTCGGCCCTTGCTCTGGTTCCACTCACGGCCCGCAGCTTCAGCCTCGGGGACCTGAGCCACTCGCCGCAGACCGCTCAGCATGTGGAGCGCATCGTCCGCCAAGTGCGCGCCGAGCGAGGCCTGCGCGGGGTACCCGAGCGCGACCGGAAGATCGCCGCCCTCATGCTGGCCCGGCACCAGGAAGAGCGCCTGTTGCTGGAGCAGCGCGCCGCGGCCCACGGCCAGTGGGAGCAACAGCGCGTGCGCGCCGAGCAGCGGCGGGAGCGCGAGGAGCGCGAGAAGCAGCGCGCCCTGGAGCAGGGCCGGCGGGCTTGGGCGGCGCAGGTAGAGGAGCGGCGCGGCCGCCGGGGCCGGGAGGAGCGCGAGGCGGCGCGGAGACGGCAGCAGCAGTGCGAGCGCAGCGAGGAGCGCCGGCGGGAGCTGGCGGAGCGTCAGGGCCTGCTGCGGCGGGAACGGGTTGAACGCGCCGCGCGTGACGACCGGCTGCGCAAGCTGCAGCAGGAGCAGAACCTGAAGCAGAGGGAGGAGGGCCTGCAAGAGGGGCGGGAGCGCGCGGAGCTGGTCCGCAGGGAGCGCGCCCAGCGAGCGGCGCGCGCCAGACAGCGCCAAGAGGGCCAGCTGCAGCGCGAGAAGCGGGAGCTGAGCCGGGCCGAGCGGGCGCGCCACGAGGCGCTGCTTCGAGGCCGAGTCCGGCAGCAGCAGGAGGAGCGGGAGGGCCTGCGGAGCTCCCTGGAGGCCAGCTTGGGCCGTGCCCAAGAAAACTACGAGCAGCTGCAGGAGCAGCGCGCCCGGGAGCTGCGGGAGCGCGCGCGGAGAGAGGAGCTCCAGGGCCGGCGGGCGAAGGAAGCGGCCGAGCGCAAAGAGCGGGAGCATCAGGCTCACTTGGAGGCCCTGGCGCGGGCGGGAGAACGACGGCTGCAGCACGCGGCGCAGGTGGCCGAAGAGGCGATGCAGCAGAAGGCCCGGCGCGTGGTTCAGACTCGCCTGGAGAAGGAGAGGGCCCAGCGTGCCAACAAGGAGAAGGTGGAGAGAGACGAAGACTGCCGCCGCCGGGAACTGCTGCAGGCCATTGGGCGCAAGCTGGAGCGTAGCGAGCAGCTCTCTCGAGAACGGCGAAGTGCACTGGAGAGCGCTCGCTCCACGGCCCGGGCCTCCTTCCATGTGCGGGAGAAGGTGCGGGAGGAGACCAACACGCGCTCTTTTGATCGCATGGTGCGAGAGGCCCAGCTACATGCCAGCCTGGACCGCAAATGACAGCTGCCCTGTGCAAGCCATGCTGCTCTATCTAGCCCCGTGTGGCCTCCCTTAGTCTCTTTGACCAAACTCCAGGCATCTCCAATCCGGGTTGCCACACCATGAACTCTCCAGACTAATGAACCGTCAGGCACTGAGAAACCAGACATGGTATTTTTCCATCTGCCACCATTGTTTTACAGACTTTGCTTGGAAATGACATGGCACAGTCTACCCACATCCACTTGTGACTTCGGGTTGGAATAGAAAGTTAGCTGGAAGAGAGAGGGTCCCCGTAGGAGAGAGCACAGCGGCCAACGTGGGGCTCTCTGCCACAGCTGCCTTGGGCATCTTTCTAGCATTTGTGTCCAAGACGATTTAAGTTGCAGCAGCTGAGGGGATATCTCCCAGACTCACCTTTATCTTTGAAAATACAAGTTGCACAGAACTTGAAAGTTTCCCAAGAAAGCACAGCTCTTCTAAGACGTTAGTTCATGCACAAGCGACTACAAAAGCTATTGCTGGACTATTAATTGGACATGTGAACAAATTATCCTGTTCCCATAATATTTTCAGTTGAGTCCCTAGGCTTTCTAGTTAGACAATCATCTACAGATAGTAATCACTTATTCTCCCAAGTGGTGTAGGGAGCGGGTTGGATCGGTGATGTTGTTTAGCTTTAATGGAAGCCCTCCATCCTCCATCTCCCTGGAGGTGATGTTTTCCTTAGGCCGCAGTGTTCCACATGAGGCTTCCATGGAAGGTGATATATTTCAGTGGAGGCAGTGTCTGATGCCCACTTCCCTGTGTGGGGCCAGCTCCTGCAGACAGAAGCCATTGCCTTATGAAGCAGAGCTACCTTCTGTGCCTGCCCAGGCCACTCTTGCCTAAAGCTCCAGCCTTGAATGCAGTCTGGAGGGTGAGCCCTGGAGTGTGTAGGATTCCCTCTGTGACTTAGTTCAGTCCTCTGAGGACAATTTAGGATCCTTGGCTGCTTGCCTGTGGTAGCTGAAGGGTTAGAATTGCCTCTGTGTTGAGCTGTGCTATTGTTGGTAGGGTATCTCTCATCCCTGGGGTGGGGCAGGGAAAAGGAGTCTTCCCGCTTTAAATTCCTGGTACCCCCTCACTTATACCTGAAGTATTTAATCAGTCTCTTGGTGCCTCACCTTTCCCATCTGCTAGATGGGGCCATCAGAACTCTTCTGGTACCTCAAGGTCTCCTGGATCCAAAGCATTACTTCAGTGTTATTTGTTGGTCTCCTTTGTGCCTTTCTTGACCTGGAGTTGGGAGGCAGGAGGACTGCTATTAGCCTAGTTTGTTTCTGGTAATATGGATTGCTGGCATTAGACAGAGCAGTGCATCACTGACAGATGGCCATTTAGCATCCAAGGTGTGTGTGAGGTGGGGAGGGGTACTTGTAATACCAAGCCCTTCCCTGGTCAGAAGGTTCAGTTATCACTCAGCAATTTTAACCCGTAGAATGCTCCTTCCCCCACTCAGATCACCTATCAGCTGTCTCCACCAGGGAAGGTGGAAAGACAGCCATCTTCTTTTACATCAAGGTCAGGAAGTAAAGACCTTACCAAAAAGAAAGGAATCAGGGTAGAGGTGTACCGCGTTAGATGTGTTTTTGTGTCTACTCTGCTGGCAGAATCATCCCTAAAATGACTGGCTATTGTCCACATCCCTCATTGACCCTACCCCATCACACACTTAGAGGAGTCTCGTGTAGAAGAAAGCTGTGTTTAGGTGTCACGTGTGAGATAATGTGGAACCAGGAAAGGAACTATATACCAAGGCTTGCTTCTTGAGCGGGTGGGTTCTCCCTTAAATTTCCTTGTCGGTGAGCTGTAATAACTGGTGTTGTCTCTGAGACAGGAGCCTTTAACTAAAAGGTTAATGTGATTACTGTCCTTTGATCTTGTGGTCCTGGATTGCTTCCGAAACCTCCATGGAAAGCTCCACTCTTAAGAGTCCTTATTTCAAAGTGTGAGCATTTGCTTGAGGAGGCAACCTGGTGTTCTGAACCAAGCACTGCAAAGCACATGGGCAGTCTCACATGGCGACCTCACCTGGCCTCTTACCCAGGGTGCTCCCCACCTTACTGGGTGACTTCAGGTTGATCACCTTTCTTAGTTCCCACAGGTGAAGAACTGAGATCATGGTTCCTGAGCTTTGTTTTGTGCAAACTGAGAATGACAGTGACATTTTCTGTTTCTATCATCCTGGAACTGCAGGTGCACTTGCTGTCCACAGGGTTACATGGCTCCTGTGCCCTACTGTACAGAGTAATGTACCATCTCGATTTGGTGCAGAAGGAACAGTCTTGAGACGCTCATTCAAATCCTGAGACACTGTGAAGGCCCAGGCCTGAATGTTGCCAAATTAGACGCTGAGAGAACCACTATGTAAAGATACAGAGAGTTTAGATTTTTACCAAAAAGTCCATATAGCCAAGTATAATTAAAACAAAAGCAAAATTTAGACCTAGTGACAGTGAGAAATGGTACCTTCAAGTTCCAGACCATCTACTAGGCTACTCTGCTGGGACAGAGCAGAGATGATGGATGGACAACTACTAAAGTTGGACATGGTGATTCACATCTCTAGTCCTAACCCTGAGGATGCTGAAGTAGATGGATAGTTATATGGAGTCAGCCCGAACCAGGTAGCGAGGCACTGTCAAGACAAAACAAACAAAAAATGGAAGGAGAACCACCTGTATATTCTAAAGAAATGTTTGTTGTTTCTCTCTAAAGATAATGAATGTCCAAAGTCTCTTTTGGGCCCCTAATTTAAATTTCCACAGAAGAGAAGTTTTATTTTACTCTGACATGCAGCCAGAGGACACTGGGACAGAGCAGAGATGATGGATGGAGAACTATCTCCAAACAGCATTCTAACAGGTGTCCAGAATTGAGTGTGCTGGAAATTTCTTGCCGTCTAGGAGATCCCAACCTTGATCACATTTACTCTTTTGGGACATTTGCTACTTCAAGAGAGAGAGTGTGTGAAGTAATATGAGAGGGGATGGGAAGGTTGGAAAAGCTTTGATTCAGTTGAATACCAAGAAAACAAGCTGAAACCATTCCAGAAGAAATTATCAATGAAGCTAGTCCAACGTTCTGCTGTGGCAGGGACACGAGTCTACACCCATCTGGACAGGAGAATGGAAATTTCCTTTTTGGAAGCATGCAGGCTGCGTTTCAATGGAGCAGTAACCAGGATTTGCCAAAGGCAAAAGGTTTGCAGGGTAGTGAAGACAGAGGAACGTCTTGGTCTGTTTTATGTTGCTCTAACATAATACCCAAGGCTAAGTTAAAAATAAAAGAGATTTGTTGCTGATAGTTCTGGAGGTCTAAGAACATGTTGCCAGCATCTGCTTGCCTTCTGATATTGACGTCAGGGGGACATCACATTTCAGAGGCACCTGGGGAAGGTTTTACACGTAAGAGAAGAAGCAAGAGACAGGAGAAGCCAGGCACACTAGTATGTCAACCCACTCTTAAAGGAACTTATCCACTCCCACAAGACCCAGCCCATTCTGCAAGACCAGCATTACATCCATGATGTAATTACCTTTCATTAGGCCCCACCTCTTAGAGGTCCCACCACCTCAATACTATCATCATGCCAACCAAGACCCTAGCACATGAAGTGTCTGAGGGGCAAACAGTATCCAAGGTATAGCAATGAAAATGTAGTCTGTATTCTGGATATTATTTAGCCTTCTACAGTCTCCCTCCATTACACAGTCCTTTGAGACAGATGCAACTCTGTAGAGGGGCTACATCTTACCATCAAATCCCCTGTAGCCCATGGTATAGAATCTCACCTAGATAAGTACATAAATATTGGATGGAGAGGAGGCTGGGGTGTGTGGATGAATGGTGACCAGAGAAAATCTGAATAGAACAGTTTGTTTATGCAGTCAGCAATTCATTCAGTCAACACATCTTCACATACTACATGACAAATACTCTTCTGTTTGTTTGTTTGTTTGTTTGTTTTTTGAGATAGGATCTTTCTGTGTAGCCATGGCTGTCCTGGAACTCACACTGTAGACCAGGCTGACCTCAGACTCTGGGATCCACCTGTCTCTACCTTCTAAGTGCTAGGATTAAAGAAGAACACCACCACTCCTGACCCCAAATACTACTCATGATGTTGGTGAATTGAATCTCTTGGGTTTCTGACTTTAGGGGTGATTTGTGCTACAATGTCATAAACATGTCTTTGTTTCCCCCACTGGGCTTGCCTACCTTCCCACCTGGACATACACATTCTCAGGTAGCCATAATTGTCCCACAAGGCACTAACCTCAAGCCACTTTTGTCTCTTAGAGACAAGCCATCTGGCAGTCAGCCATCATAGAGTCAGTGTTGCTATTTTTCCTTCATGAAAGGCTTGATTAATTGGGCCAAATTTATAATGCCATATCCTTAAAATTATGTGGCATGGGAGAGAGAAAGATTAAGAATACCACCTTCCAGGGTGTTATAGGTCATTTTAGAGAGGAGGTATAAATAATCATTGCGGATCCAGAAGACCAAACCTTAGGCCCTACAGAGTCCCAGTTGACCAAATGGGGTGTCTGCTCCATCATTCAGCTGTTCTTGCTAAGATAGTCAACATTTCAGAAATATTTCCAATGTAAAAGTTCCCCCAAAGAGATTTCCAGTTAGGTCTAAATTGATGAGAAAATTAAAAATATCCCACTCCTAGAAACCTGACTAAAAGCATCCAGTCAGCTGAGCATAGTGGTACATTGCCTTTAATCTCAGCACTCATGAGGTGGAAGAAGGTGAATGTCTGTGAGTTCAAGGGCAGCCTGGTCTACAGAGGGAGTAACAGGAAAGCCAGGACTGTTACACAGAGCAACCCTGTCTCAAACAAACAAACAAACAAACAAACAAAACAAACCCTCACTTTGCCCAAAGGTTGCTAGGTAGACTTGCCTTTTCGCACTGTGTAACTACAGCTCTATCTTTATGTCTTAGAGAAGCTTGGCAGGACCGTAAAGAAACGGGTGTTGGTAAATGTGTTTGTGCTTTTTAGATAGAGTCTCTGTGTATTCTAGGCTAGTCCTCATCTTGCTATCCTCCTGACCAAGCACCCAAGACCCAGGATTAAAGGCAGCATTGCCCAGTAATACTCTGTATCACTTGACATAGCTTGGAAAGGAAACTCTTAGAGACCAGCAGCAGACATCTCTAGGTTCTAGAACTGTTAGTTATGCTATGTGGTGCCTGACTTTGCAAGTCTGGAGTAGCACCTAAGTATTACAACTGGTCCTGGCCTGGTTATGAGTGTCTCCACAGAAGGACACTTCGTTGACTCAAAACTCTCCAGCATTCTCTCTACATGCACATCCTCCTGCCTTTTGCCCCCCAACACCAGTTTGCCCCCAGTCCTTCACAGCTACCCCTGATGCTGCTTGGCTTCTAATAGGTCAGGGCTAGTACAGGCAAGGGGTACTAGGATGTTAGGGACATAGGACATTTTCTTCCGAAGATCACTGACCACGTAGTCATTTGCAGTTATTGCTCCCTGACTCATCATGTGCAGTCATGGCCCTTGAGGTGACAAAAGCCCTTCCCATTCATCACGTACACTCACATCCCTCGTGAGCAGGAATACCAGTCCCATGTGATTTTCCAATCATCTGCCACTTTGAGCTGCTTGTATCTTTCTTCCCCTCCACTGACACAGTATGGATAGCGTGTTTTTATCTCTGACTCTTTCACAATTCACAGGACTGTCAGGAAGAAGATGAGTCATATCTATTGCATTCAGCACACCTGTCGGTGCACCAACCCTAACAAGCCTACTGTTGGGGTCTAAAGTCGGAGGTAACTTGTGGCTCTCATGTTCTCCCAGAGAGCAGTAAGTTATTTCTTGGGGAAACCAAGAAATTCTATTCTTTGGGGTGTGTGTGGGTGGGGGTTATTGTTTTCACCTTCTTCTAGTGGGCAAAAGGATTCCATCTCAAGACCGCTTCAGAATCTGGTCTGTTAAGTGGTATCTGCACTTTCCAGGGCCTCTGCTGAGCTTCCTGGATGACTAAGACTTTTCAGGTTGTACTAATAAGCCCCACCGTCCCAGTAGTGTGTTCCTTCACTTATGCGAGAGATTGAGTGGGAGATGGAATTTAGGTGTCCTTCTGTTGACATTTGAGACCATCTGAGACAATGAATGGCGTTCATAACGCTGTGAAAATCCACTCCACATGACTGTCACACTTTCAGAGCAAGGGATTTGCCAAAGGAGCAAGTGTCTTGGCTCCTTCCGACCAATCCAGCACTCCCCCACCTGCCCCTTTGTTTTGTGTTAAATGGAGACATAGATCCTACTTGGTAGGAAGTTGTTAAAATGGTTCTTGCTTTAAAAGCTCTCGAAAACAGCTCTCAATTAGTGGACAGTTTTGGCTGATCTTAGGGTGTGGTAAAGAAAGGAATCAGAGTAGGTTGAGTTTATGCTGGGTACAAGGTGTGTGTGTGTGGGGGGGTCCATATTTGGATGGTATCTTTTCTGGGATTGTCTGTGTCAATCACTGTGTGGCAAGACCCCAAATCTCAAAGGAAGGGGAATAATGTTTCCACTGGGGCTATGTATTAGTCTCAGGTGGGCTAAGGGTAGGAGGGGGTATGTTTTTTGTTTGTTTTTTGTTTTTGTTATTTGTTTGTTTTAACAACTTACCTTGTTAGGCAGTAAAGTTGACATGGACAGTAATTTTGAAATTTGTGTTTTATGGATGTACATTGATCCACAGAGATACTAGGCCTAGCAGATGGGCTGGCCTGGGCTGGCCCTGGCCGTGCATTAGACATGAAGATGAAGAATGAGGCAAACTCCTTTGTCATTTTTCATCTGTTCTTGGATATCCTAAGAAGGAAGCCCCAGGGGATCTTACAGGTCTTCTGAGCCCTCAGCAAAATATGAGCGTAGGCAGAATGTTCCTCCCAGGAATAGCTGCTTGTTTGAAAAATACTCACAGGATGAACAAAACGCACAGCAGAAGGGGAGACTTGCTAAGCTTGGGGTGGGATTACAAGGATGTTGACAGCTAATGCACTGGAAGACCTTACACTGTACAGGTGGACATTTAAAGTTATTATTATCCTCTTAGTTTTATATGTGTGTGAATGTTTTGTTTGCATGTATGTGTGTCTGTACTCCACGTGTGTGCCTGGTGCCCTGCCCCAAGAGGCCAGAAGGGGTATAGGATTCCCTGGTACTGGAGTTGAAGGTGGTTGTGAGCTGCCATGTGGATGCTGGGAATCAAATCTGTGTTCTCTACATCCTCTGAAAGAGCAGCTAGTGATCTTAACCACAAAGCCATCTTTCTGTCTCTGTGGGTCACATGTTAAAGCGCTTAACTCTCACAGTGAGGTAAACACTATTAGTCCCATTCTATAAGCGATAAAATTGAGCCACTAAGCAGTTTTTCCAAAGTCACCCAGCAAATGCTGTGCAATTAGCATGGCTGGACAATACACATATTTATCCAGTCTGTTTTGTTGCTTCCTGAAATCAGTGGGAATGGTATTTTATAAATGTAAAAAGGCTTCTTTCGGGTGTCCTCATCACAGCTCTTTGTAGCCTGTGAGCAAACCTGTTGACGAGGTGGAATGAAACTCACTGCTGATGGACAAAGGTCCAGTTTACTGATGCGAAACCTTACCACATCTGGGATGGTGCACCTCCTATAGTAGAAATACTCAAAGGGTGGTCCCTGGGCAGCAGCAGCAGACATAAGGGGTAGGACCCTCAGTTTGGGTTTCAGCTATCTGGATGATTCTGACATACACTCAAGCTTGAGACCTCTGCTGTCGAACTATCTTTCCCAACTGAGTACTCATGAGAGTATGAGTCTTTAAATTTGAGCTAAGTGCATTTAAATAAAACTGAAAATTCAGCTTCATACACGGCAGTCGTATGTTGGAGAAGCTGTGATTTCGGATAGCGTAAATCTAGACCATCACAGAAAGTTCTACTGCGGTGGTTTTTAACCTGGAGTCTTGACCCCTTTAAGGAGTTTAATGGTCCTTTTACAGGGGTCGCCTAAGACCATTGGAAGACACAGATATCTACATTACGATTTATAGCAGTAGGAAACTGAAGTTATGAAGCAGCCATGAAATAACGAAATAACATGAGGAACCGTATTAAGGGTTGCAGTGTTAGGAAGGTTGAGATCCACTGTTACTGGGGAGCACTACTACTGGGAGCACTGCTCCAGCATCTTCTACCCGAAGACATCCACAGTCCACAACATGGCATCCCTTGGGAGTTGTTTAGAAATAAATAACGGGCTCCATCCCAGACCTTCTGCATCAGAGTCTGGCTTTTTTTTTTTTTGCAAGATCCCCAGGTGGTCTGTTACTTATTCAAGTTGAACTATCCTTGTTGCAGAAGACAAGCCCAGATCGTGTTCCATTTACTTCTCTGGTGAGCTCCCACTGGTACATTCTCCCTACCTCCTTGTATTAGCTATTTTGGCGTCTCTGTGACAGGCCACGACTTAATGGAGAAAAGATTCATCTCAGTGCAGTTTCATAGATTTCTGTCTATTGTTCTTGCTTTATTGATTATGGGACTGTACTGGGTCAAAATACTATGGCTACAGGAACACGTGGATGTAACTGTTCACCTCATGGTGAACAAGAAGCAGAAAGCCAAACAGAGATCAGTGACGAATATTACTTTCAAAGCTAAGGCTCCTATAACCCAGCCATTTCCTCAAGCTATGCCCCACCTCAAAGATTCTACACTCATCTACACCAGCTCCGCTAGCCGGGACCTAACTTCACCACATGAGAGGCATTTCACATTTAAACCATCCCTCTACCTCAGTGTTCCTTTGTAATTCTTCGCTGGCTGTCGAATTGTGTCCTCTGGAGCTTGGCTTCCATTTTCTGGGCCTCTAGATGATATTTTCAAGTTCTCGGGGAAGCTGTCATCATCTATTCATCCATCTATCATTAGAATGTTAGGAGCAAGCCTCTCTGCAGCCCGATGTGCCTGTGTGGGGAATTCCCACAATTCCACGAATTGTGATGTATGGGCTGGCTGCAAGGATCCAAAACTCAGATTCCAAGTATCTCTAGGTTTTCTGGAAGACTTTGTCCTAGTCATAAAACAAGTCAATTACATTTAAATTTTTAAAAGTGGCTGGAGTATTTTAATAAAAAGAAACCCCACCTTTTTTGCTCTCAATATTTTGAGGCTTGCCAGTATTCCATTTTATTTATTTTCTGGGTACCATCAGTATTACCAGTCATAATCAGCTACTCCTTCAGACACAGGCAAGCCTCTGTTTCCATTGTTACATGAAGCTGAGGGTCTGGGTGGCAAAGCCTGCTTCCTTCCTGAAGTGGGGGCCCCACTGAACTAGTCTGCACCTCACTTGAAACACATGCAGCATTAGCCAGAGAAGCCCTTCCTGCTTCTCGCCTAAGAGTCGCAACAGAAAGGATGGGGAATGAAGCAGTTTTCAACTCCTTAATGTGGGTGTAACAAAAACCCTGGGTTTCACAGTCAGACTCTGTTGCCAAAGGTAAAGGGAGGGAAAGGGGGAAGTGAGCAAAACTTCTCTCGATAGATAAGGGCTAGCTATGAAAAGTTGTTAAAAACAAGTAAAAGAAAGGTCAGGGAGAAGGAAGAAAGGAAAGAGGAAGAAAGGAAAAATGAAAAGGTGGGCTGGAGTAATGACCCAGAGGTTAAAAGCACTGGCTGTTCTAACAGAGGACCTGGGCTCTATCCTCAGCACCCACAGAGCAGCTCCCAACCCTCTGTAACCCCAGTCACAGGAGTTCTGATGCTCTCTTTTGGTCTCTGTAGGCACTACATGCAGGTGGTACACATACATGCAGGCAAAGCATCCACACACTTAAAGTATAAGAGTATGGGGTGGGGGGAGAGGAGTATGTGAGCTTTTTTTCTGTACTAGTGCATAAATTCCAGAGCATCCTTGGCTTACATAGCAAGATCCTGTCTCAAAACAAAAGAGGGCTGAGGGACATAGCTCAATCTGTAAATTGCTTAATGTGTAAACATGAGGACCTGAACTCAATGCCCCAGAGTCTTTGTGGGCAAGCCAGGCATGGTGGTATGTTGCAATCCCAGCACTGGAGAATGGTCACAGGAAGTTCCCTGATGTGTGCTGGCCAGTCAGCCTTGCCAAAAATCAAGCCCCAAGCTAATGAGAGATCCTATCTCCAAAAAGGATAAAATGGCTCCCAAAAAATGACACCTGGGGTTGTCTGATATCCACACGCACACTCACAAGTGTACCTGCTTGCACGTGCGCAAACATACACACACACTCCCCAACTATGGTAGTGAGAATGTATGATTTCTTGTGTTCATAATCAAACCTGTTAAGGAGCCTTTGGAATCTTTTGAGATATTCTCTATTTGGACATCGGGATGGATCTCATGATTAGCTCAAGCAACAGAAAAATCCTCCAGGTAAAGGCAGCCGGCTCTGAAACTCTGGAGTCATAATCTCCAGTGTGCACGTCAGCTTGGCGTATATGCATAGTACCAGCATTTAGAATGACTTAGAGGCAATCAACTGCAGTCCTGGCGCAGGAGAAAATCTACTGCTAATTTTATTTAATGTTATTATCTAATCTTGATATAATAAAGGTGTCAAGCATCCCCAGAAATGAGGTTCAGCTCTTCCTGGCCTACACCACCACAGGCAGAGGGTCATTAGGTGCGTCAAATGGGCTATCCCTGCAGTAACTCGGTGTTAAGTAGTACATGGGGTGTCATACTTCAGGAACCCCTAGGTCCCATGAGAACCTGGCACAGACAGCTTCATGGAAAGCTTAGGTGAAGGATTCTGCTTGCATGTTGCATAGTTTTTTGTGTGTGTGCCCAGAGTCCACTTGGCCTGATCCCCCTGGTTGGGTTGCAAAGAAAGCCATTTCCCTAGAATCTGCAACCTTTTTATGCAGTCTGTGCCCTTCTGTCTGACACAAGCTCCCAGGAATTCTGCAGGAACCGAGGTGATTAGCAGGAGACTGCCTGCCCAGAATGTCAAGTAGCATACATCGGCACAGACTCACATCCCTGCACACAGCCGGCTTCCTTGGCACTCGCTCTGCCCTCCACAAGCTCTTTCTCTTCCCCCATAGTGGATTTTCTACAAACCCACTTGTTTCCAGGCGGCAGAAATATGCCTGCCATGTTTCTAAACCTTCTCCATGACAACGCAGTGTGAGCTAGCCAAGAGAGGCCCTGGGGGCAGACAATATGCAAAGGCCCAGGAAATGCTGAAATTCTGCATTGATGGCAAGTCCGTCTGGAGGATAACACAGTGAAGTGGAGGTTGAACAGAGCAAGGAAAACTAGCGTGAGGATGTCCAATAAGATGAACCAGAAGCCGGAGAGCACAGGGCAACAGGGACTCTTTCCTTCTAGAGAAGATATTGTGCAGTTGAAAGCAGAAATGGACTGAGGAGATGGACCAGTGGTTAAGAGTGCTTGCTACTCTTCCAGAAGACAGGGATTCTGTTCATAGCACCCACATCAGCTCACCACACCCTGTTACTCCAGTTTCTGGGGATCCAATACCTTCCTCTTGTTTCTCTGGGCACCAGGTATGTACATGCTACACATACATACTTGTAGGTACTCACAAAAATATATAAAACAAGAAATCTTTTAATAAATAAAGAAAGAAAAGAACAAAAGGAAGGAAGGAAGGAAGGAAGGAAGGAAGGAAGGAAGGAAGGAAGGAACAAAAGGAAAGGGTAGGTTGGTGGTGGCCCACACCTTTAGTGCCAGCACTCAGGAGGCAGAGGCAGTTTGGATTTCTGCGACTTTGAGGCCAGCTCAGGCTACAGAGAGAGTCCCAGGAGAGCCAGGGCTACACAGAAAAAAGCCCTGCCTCAAAAAAAAAAAAAAAAAGAACGAGGAATGATGAGATACTAGTGAGGAAAGGTTTCTAAATATGCTGCCAGTGCCTCAAGATTATAGATGTGTGCCTGCCCACACACTGGAGCATCTGTGAATGTGTGTGAGTGTGTGTGTGAGTGTGTGAATATGCAAGTGTGT
>NW_021604585.1:10032995-10065622 GCF_004785775.1 Grammomys surdaster | reverse complement strand
GTGTATGTGCGAGTGTGTCTGTATGTGTATCTATGAGTGTGTATGTGCGCGTGTGTGTGTGTATGTGTGACAGAGTGTGGTGTGTGTGTTTTCTGGGGATTAAACCAGAGTCTCACACATGTTAGGCAAGCCCTACCCACAGCCCTGGATAAATTTTTTATAAATCTAAAGTGCTGTCCAGATGGCGTGTCTCAGATGTTGCCCCCTTATGCTCTGCACACCCAGCTGCAGCTGATCGTACAGTGGCCAGAGTCCCCCCTCTCCCTTCCCCCACTATTTTATAGCAGCATGAATCCTCAGGACAGGATGTCAGCACTGCAGAGATTATTCTTCAGCACACAGCATCTACAGAGAAATATCTTGAAGACCACTAGTTGTTAAGGGCTTGGGGGGGTCACCAAGAAAAATTATTAACAAGTTAAAACACCAAAGGAACCAGGTTGGGGTATATCTTCAAGGTGGAGAAAGAGGTAGACACACAAGAAAGACCCATTCTGCTTTAAGGCATCTCTCTTTAGTGTGGCTTTCATGACTGATCCACACTCCAAAGGCAGGGAGGGGTCCAGATCTCTGGATAGCCCTCACGGGAGCCAGATGCTTTTCTGGCCACTTTCTCTGCTTGCTAATACTGTGTCCTCCTCATCTTCAGTCACAGTTAAAGAGAGCCTCTTCGAAACCTTTGGCTTCAGTTAGTACAGGGGACACTGAGGGCTCTGGGCTCCAGCTTGATGTTCAGAGGTATCATGTTATTATTAGACAGGGTTCTCTAGAGGAACAGAACAGATGGGGGGAAAATGTATCTATTTATAAATAAAGATCCTCAACCTGTGGGTCGTGACCCCCTTGGGGTCGCATATGAGAAATGCTGCATATCAGGTATTCACGTTATAATTCCTAACTAGCAAAATTAAAGTTATGAAGCAGTAACAAAATAATTTTATGGTTGGGGTTCCACAACATGAGGAACTGTGTTAAAGGGTCAAAGTGTTTGGAAGGTTGAGAACCACTGATAGAGACCCCATATATTTGAATATTTGGTCCCCAGTTGGTAGGGTAGAACGATTTGGGAAGGATTACGAAGTGTGGCTTATTGGAGGAGGTGTACCACTGAAGACTTCTGACACTTCCAGTAATATCTCTCTCTCTCCCTCTCCATCCCACTCTCCTTCTCCCTCCCCTCCTTCTGCCCCTCCCTCTCCCCCTTCCCTTTCTCCCTCTTCCTCTCCCCATTTTCCTTCTCTCTCCTGCTTGTGGATGGTGATGTATGCTCTCAGCTATTGCCCCAGCACCATGCCTCCCTACCGCCGTGCTCCCTACCATGATGGTCATGGATTCCAACCCTTCAAAACTACATGTCTCAAATAAATTCTTTCTTCTATGAGTTGCCTTGGTTATGGTGTTTAATCACAGCAAGGAAAACCTTAACACACACACACGCACACACACACACAAACACACACACACACCATTTATTAGAGTGGTTTACATGCTGTGGTCCAGCTAGTCCAACAATGGCTGTCTCCTGAATGAAGAAGACAGTAGTTGTTCAGCCCTTGAGGCTGGATGTCTCAGCAGTCCCAATCTTGTGCTGGAATCCCAGAGGAAGCATAGCACTTGGTGTGTAGTGTGTGCTCAGTAATAGCCTTTGGCAATCTCATGACACCTTTATAAAAAACATACAAACAACAGATTCTCCCCGTATGTCTTTGGCAGTCCTGGAACTCACTCTGTAGACTAGGCTGGCTTTGAATTTACAGGTATCTGCCTGTCTCTGCCTCCCAAATCCTGGGATTAAAGGGCGTATGTCACAACAGCTCATTACCTTTTTACTTTTTAGACAGGGTTTTTGCTATTTGCTACCTACTGGTCTCAAACACTGAATCCTTCTCAAACTCCTACTTCAGCCTCCCAAGTGCTGGAACAATTAGCATGGATCACCACACTTAGCTCTTCATTAATTAAAATTTTAAAAAGATTTATTTATTTATTTATTTATTTATTTATTTATTTATATTTGTAAACGTGTTTTGCTTGCTTGTTTGTATGGGCACCATGTGTGTGCCTGCTGCCTGCAGAGATCAGAAGAGGGCATCAGATGCCCTGGAACTAGAGTTGCAGGTGATCATGAGCTACCACGTGGGTCCTGGGAACAGAACCTGGGTCTTCTGCGAGAGTCGAAAGTACTCCTAACTGCTGAGCCATCTCTCCAACCCCTTGTCACTACTTTTAAAAATCAAGCAGTTTACGGGGCTAGAGAATAGCTTAGTGGGTAAGAGCACTTAACTGTTCTCACAGAGGACTCAGGTTTGGTTTCCAGCATCTATACAATGGCTCCCAACCATCTACACCTCCAGTTCCAGGATCTCTTCTGCCCTCTTCTGGCCTCCATGAGTTCTGCATGCAAAAGATTTGCATACCATACACATAGGGAGAACACTCACATACAGTTTTTAAAAGTAGGTAGTTGGATTTGTTTTTGTTGTTGTTTGTTTGTTTGTTTGTTTGTTTTGTGTACTGTGTTTTTTTAGAGTCTTGCTATCTCGCTCAGACTGACCTTGAACTTCTGGGATCAAGTAATCTTCCTGCATTTGCTTCTAGAGTAGCTGTGTACAGAAGCATGACACCGCATCTGTCTTAGCGTAGAGAATTCTAAACTTGAGTTCTGTTGAAACATAAGTGTCTTAGTCACTGTTCTAATGCTGTGAAGAGACACCATGACATTGGCAAACTTTATAAAAGGAAGCATTTAACTGGGTGCTGCTTACAGGTTTAGAAGGCCATTTTATTATCATCATGACAGGCAGCTTGGTAGCAAGCAGGCAGATGCTGGAGCTGTAGCTGAGAGCTACGTCTTGATCCACAGGCAGAAAGAGAGGGAGAGACTTGGTCTGATGTGAGCTTTTGAAATTTCAATGCCTACCTCCCCAGAGCCACACTTCCTCCAACAAGGCTACACCTTCTAATCCTTCTCAAATAATCTCTCTCCCTGATGCCTAAGTATTCAAATACATGAGCCTGTCGGGACCATTCTCGGTTAAATCACCACAAGAGGTAATCATAGCTGAACTATTTCTCTTAGCATTAGGTTTAAAAAAGAGATGGATGCAGAGAGACTGGCTGGGGGTGTCCATGATAAACGCAGATCACAGATCTTAACAGTCCGTTACAGCCACATCATTAATTTTCCATTGAGCCAGGCAGTGGTGGCGCACACCTTTAATCCCAGCACTTGGGAGGCAGAGGCAGGCAGATTTCTGAGTTCGAGGCCAGCCTGGTCTACAGAGTGAGTGCCAGGACAGCCAGGGGTACACAGAGAAACCCTGTCTCGAAAAAGAAAAAAAAAATTCTCCACTGAGCTCATGAATTGCTCTCTATAAGTTGAGTGAGGGCATTTGTCTTCCCAAATTGTAGACAAGATAAAATAACTATAGATTATATTAGTTTTTCCCAATTTTTTAAAAGACTTTGGTGCATAGTTATGGGTACTGATTATAAATAATGAGTGTTTTGAAATCTAATCACACAAATTTATGATCTAGAGGGCTCAATTGCATGGGCGGTTATAAAGAGGGTGATGGTGGACTGTGGTCTTGCACGAACACTAGCCAATGTTCATAAATGAGAGTGAGCAGAGGGCACTTGTGGCCCCAGAGAACACCCCCTGCTTTTCCTTTGGCCATGGTTTGATTGTGTGTTAGTCAGCTTTCCAACACTGTAACAAAGACCCAAGAGTGGGGAATCCACTGATAAAGAGAAATTTATTTTGGCCCATGGGTGTCATTCATGGACTTGGTTCTGTTTGTACGGGGCCTGTATGAGAGTGGCACATGCCAGGCAGCGGTGGTGCACGCTTTTAATCTCAACACTCGGGGTGGGGGTGGTGGGGGTGGTGAAAACAGGCAGATCTCTGTGAGTTCAAGGACAGCCAGGTCTACATTTCAAGTTTCAGGACAGCCAGGGCTATATAACACTGAGAGAGAGAGAGAGAGAGAGAGAGAGAGAGAGAGAGAGAGAGAGAGAACACAAAGCTACCTATTAACATCATGGCACTCTGGAAACAGAAGTAGACAGGAGTGGCCAGGGTGCCAAGAAGCTTCCTTCCTCTAGGGCCATGGTCTTGAAGGCTCCAAACTTCACAGCAGCATCATAAGCTGGCAACCAAGTCAGCTTGTGGAGTTTGAAGGTCATACTAGATCATCCAAACTATACGACTGTGCTCTCCAGAATCCATATGTTGAAATATTTATCCCCAAGGTGCCATACTGAGAGATGCTGAGGTCACAAAGAGAGACAATGTATGGCTATGAGGAATGAGTTCTTTCTCTCAGGACTGGATTGATTACCTCAAGAGT
The DNA here is from genome assembly GCF_004785775.1 of Grammomys surdaster. Classification (NCBI taxonomy): domain Eukaryota; kingdom Metazoa; phylum Chordata; class Mammalia; order Rodentia; family Muridae; genus Grammomys; species Grammomys surdaster. The sequence continues at coordinate 10,061,270 of NW_021604585.1, read as the reverse complement.
AGGTTGTTAAGAGGTCTTCCCCTTTTGGACACACCCACTTACTTCCACTTCCTACCAGAATTTAAGGTAGCACAAGGCTCTCACTGGTGCCATGGTCTTGGAATTCCCACTGTCCAGAACCATGAGCTAAATAGCCTCCTCTTCTACATGAACTACTTAGCCTCGGGTATTCTGTTATAGCCTCAGAAAACTAAGACACTGGCCTGTAAGACTTCCTATCTCTCCTCCTCCTCCTGGGTTCCACCAGATAGAGAATCTGAGATGACCATCAAGGACAGGGGGACAGAGAAGAGGAGAGGAGAGGAGACACAAATGTGTGGGGTTCTAGTTATAATGCATAATCTGCATAATCCTATGGCTACCACAGAGGGTTGCCTTGTTTCCTAGCCCTCCTAGGCAGTAAGGTGACAGCTGCATTTGGAGGTCAGTTTAGTAATGTGGACCATGCTGTGCTTTGAATTTCTACAGAGTTTGCTGGACAGTGTAGCAGACAGACTGCTCTTCTGACCCCACCAGCCACAGTGAGATTTGCTGCGTGTGGAGGATGCCAAAGAAGGATCTGGCCAAGACAAGGAAGCTGTAATAAAAAGCATAGCCACTAACGGCTGCCAAGGCCAACGTCTTGGGTAGTGTCTTCAATGAAAGGCTGGCAGGAGACCAGAGCCTGGAGCTGCTAAGACCTCGAGTCTTGGAAAATATATGGCTTCTGCTACAGCAGCCAGAGAAACCCATCACAGCCCCCCGCCCCAGATTTGAAATAGATTCTGTACAGTAGAAAACAAATTATAGAATTCACAAGTCTCTTTTAGTTAAATTTGACATACACAATCTCCCTTCTCTTCTGCTGAAATACGTTGATTTTTGCCTAGGTTTTGAATCTAGTGAGGGAAATTCAAATTCCTACTACTCACAAAACCCTACCTGTCTTCCTATTGGGGCAGAGTGAACAAATATATTATTTTGAGGCAGGGTCTTATGTATTCCAGGTTATCCTCAAACTTGCTATGTCATAAAGGGTGATCTTGAACTTCTGATCTTCCTTCTTCTACATTCGAAGGGCAGTGAATGCAGGCATGTGCTGCCATGTCTGTTTTGTGCAGAGCTGGGACTGAACCTAGGGCTTTGTACATGCTAAGCAAGCACCCTACCAACTGAGCCATATCCCTAACCTAGAGCTCTCCCTTTCCAGGCTCTTCTGTGACTCGTCATACAAAGGAGAGAGGAAGAGGAGAACTGTGATTGTTCTTTAGTGTTTGCATATCTGAGCTTGTAAAAGTGCTAGTTCCTTTAGGCAAGAAGGAAGGCGGTTTGTATGCATTTCTACTGGGCAAGAAGGAAGGCGGTTTGTATGCATTGCTACTGGTTTATTCTGCATCTATTAAGTGCGTCTGTTACTGTGTTTTTGTCCCGAGAAACGTGGGCAGATGGGATTGCAGTCCCTGACTCATGGTGTTCCCAGCCTTGTGGGATCTGCAGACCAGTGATGTCATCTTTGTAGGATACTGTAAGAGATGCTCCATGGAGGATGGGGTGAGTACTCACAGGAAGCTTTGGGCAAAGGAGGGTCACACAGAGAACTGTCACACAGACCAAGGCCGGAGGGAAGAGCAGAAGGCTGGGTTGAAGAGGCTTGCTTCCTCTTACTTGACTCTACAGGTGCTCCGAGCTGGGTAAAGAGCCCAGGCTGGCCAAGGCTCAGCTCCCTTACCGTACCTTTGCCGTCTTCTGGGATACCTTCCAACTCACCGGCACCACCCGCTCTTCCTAGGAAAAGGATGAATCTGCAGGGGCCACCATTTCTTCTTGTAGACAGTTGACACATACATCCTCTTGGCCAGAACCTTGTCATAGGGCAACTCCAGGCTAAAAGTAAGGAGGAGAAAGACTGTGAAACCAAACAACCAAGCGTCAAAGTACTTACCACAGAGCTTAGTGCCTAGCTCGTCCTCCCCCAGTCTGTTGTTCTGTCCTGTCTCTTGCCCTTTCGTAGACATTCTGTTTTACAGACACCACCCATCACCCACCCACGGGGCCTAATTGTCTGGTAGTAACCAGCGTCTCTGCGGGGAGATGTCTCTGGTTCCCCAAGGCTCTTCTGAATGGTTCAGCACTGGGAGAACAGCTCCCATGGGTGTAGCGGTTTGATAAGGCCCAGATGTCTGCCCATGTGTTAAAACCACTAATCCACAGACTAGAGAGTGTGGGGAGCTTGAGGGTTGTTCCCACTCAAGCCCAAGCAGCGCGAATCAGCCCAGCTTCTTCAATGCTGTCTTTGTCCCAAAGCTGCAGGGGGACGGGGCCTCTGGACTGTAATATCAGCATGGCTTACCTCTGTGGGTGTCAGGTCTACGCATTACTCCTGTGCCTATACCCTCACAGTTACAGCCTCGAGGAAAAATCACTCTGAAATTTGCAATAGGTTAGGCCTATGAATAATTCAGCAGTGCTCCTGACTGGGAGGAAGGATTCTGTTTCTGATGCTTCTTAACTGACAGAAACAGTAGATAACTTGCTGCAGCGTGCCGTCTGCTCAGATTGGAGACAGTGGATGGAGAAAGCAGGGCAGAAGAGAAGATGCAAGTGGGAGCAGGAAGGAAAGACATGGAATAAAGAATACCTTCTTCAGTGGGTTTTAGAAGTTCCCAAGTTCTTTATCTCACTGGAGGAATGCTTTGTGGTCTGGTTGACTGACAGGCGGAGTTTACCTACCACCCAGGCAACCGTAGCTGGGTAATAACTAAGTGCAAAGCCTGGCCACCAAAGGGAACCTTGATCAGAGTGAAGGATGAACCTGGTGCCTGCGTGCAGGGACCCTCCATAGGTAGCACAGACCACAGGGCCGTTCTCCCATTTCTGTTCAACATTGTTTCAAGACTCCAAGAGGTTAAAGGTGGAGGGGGGTTATGAGGACATAGGCCGGAAGTTCCAGCCCCAGTTCTGCCTTTCATGGGAGCAGGATCATGGGTTACCCTCCTGTGGTGTGAATGAGGTAAGGATGGGATCTGACCAGGGATCCTGAATTGTCCCAGCCGGTTCCATCTCAAGGCAGACAAGGGCAACACTTATTATTGAAGTGTGTTTCTGTTTTGTTTTTGTCTGTTCAGAGCAGGCTGCCCTCCCTATGTAGGGGACCTTAATATAGATGGGACTGACTGAGGCAACTTAGTTTTCTTTTTTGTTGAATCCTAAACCTGTTTACATTTCCCATCATAAGAAAGGTGAATCCTAAGGGAAGCAGGGCAAGCGGAATCCATCAGAGGGCCCAGGACTTACAGGAGGAGTAAGGATGCTTGCTGACTCCTCACAAATCTCCTTCACCAGTCATAGGGATAACTCATCTTGACATTGTTCCTGAGGGGTGGGAGACCAAGGTGGACAGGGCGGGGATGGAGTGATTCTCTCAGGCTCTCTTGGAGCCAACACTCTGACCTCACCTTTCAGGTAAGAATTGTAAAAGCAATAGTCCTGCTACCTCAGGGGCTTGGTGAGGAAGCAGGGACTCTACAGGTTGAAGTGGTGTCGGCATCAGTAGGGAGAGTGATTATCTGTCTCTGTCTCTCTGTCTCTGTCTCTCTCTGTCTCTGTCTGTCTCTGTCTCTGTCTCTCTCTCTCTCTCTCACACACACACACACACACACACCTAGCACTTACTGTATGGGACATGGCTACACCTCCCAGGGACAAACTGTATGGGACATCATCCAAACTTACAGGTTCCTTAAATGCGATTGAAAACCAAATACTCCCACAACCACCCAAGGGAACAACACCGATAGTGGAATCCGGTACCAGCTCACCGTAGACAGTGTATGCAAGCCAATTTAGACACCTAATTAGAGGTGATGTTATCCTCTGTACTTTGATGAAGTCTCAGTGACTCAGTCTGGTCCTTCACTTTGTGGGCCATGAACCCCAAAAGACACTAGTCTACCCTGAGACAGAGATCCACGATAGTCAGCCCCCAGTCTAGAAATAACAGTGCAGTCTTTACCCTGGAAGTCCTTCTCCTCTTCTTGTGCATAGAAAATACTTCTCTCTGTGTGTTGGAGTTGAATCCCCGTCAGAGTTTTTCTAAGAGACTATAAAATTCCCTTATAAAATGAATGAGACCATAGAGTGCTGAGACAGGGGGTCAGGGGGCTGCCTCCAACCTGTCTCATCCAGTCTCTTCTCTCTGGGAACCTTGGGGGCCACTGGGTCCTCATGTAAATAAGCACACTAATTTTTTTTGACCATCTCTTGCCTTTTTCTTCTGTCCTTCATAAGCCATCTGCCAAGAGAACACTCAGTAAGTTAATATCCCTCGGACTCCAGCTTCTGTAGGGAGACTCATCGAGAGGAATCCCACAGCTGCATCACCCACTCTCAACCCCTTGGAGCAACATTCTCTCTGCGGATGAACAAATGGAAATCACAGTCCGCAAGATCAACCACGGAACTTGCTAGCAAAATAGTCTCTGAGGTTCCCTCAACTTTTGCATTGGGGGTGGGGCAGTTACTGGAGCTCAAATCCAGGTAAAGCACCAAACAAGCCTCTTAAGGGACCCACATCCCAGATCTCAAAGTTTTTCAGCTCAATTCCTGCGCACAGAGCTCTACCAAGCTTTGCTACCGGCAGTTCGAATGACAAAAGAAATAATATAAATAATTATCATAAGTATAATAATTATTATTTCAAATTGTATTAAAACATTGGAAGTAGTTTCAAATTCTGTAGTATGGGTCCCCTCCCAGGAGAATGTTTCCTTCTCCCAACATGAATCACTGTTTTGGATTGATCCCTCAAAACGGTCCTTTCTTGTGCTATGGTGAATCAATCCCTTGGGTATCACAGGTGCAAGACTCTTAAGTGTTCACACCACGCAGCCCGTTCGTGTATAAAATAACTAAAGAGTAAATTTACCCGACTGTGCTTTGAGATTCTGAGGGTGATCTGGAGCAAGACGAGGTACGTAGCTCAAATTGAGATTTTTATCGATAACCTGGGAGCACAGCTCTACTTGTGCTGGGAGTCAAGCGAATACCTGGGAAAGCCCACCTGGCGCCCCCTGGAGAGCACAGACAGCACACCACATTTGTCGATGAGGGTTTAAGCAACCTTCCCCCATTAACAGTTCTTCCAGAGGCCGCCCCAGCAGTCCACCTCACTCATCCGGCCAGGAAGCCTAGAATGTCATATAACTGACCGTGTCCCTTTCCAGAGAGTTCCTGGAACGTTCCCACGATTACTTTTCCCTCGAAGGTCCCCAAGGCCTTGTCTGGCTGGGATTGAGAGACAAGCGTTGAGCATGTCTTCGTGAGGTGGGAAAAAGTCAAGTCCCTTTCCTGTTTCTCCCAAATCACGTTAAGCCCTAACCCCTCAGTGTGAATGTGTTTGGGTGTGGCTCTAAAAGGTAGTAACTGTGTAGGGAGGTCACGACCACTAGGGCTACATCCTTTAGGAGAGGGAACCTGGCGTTCTCTCTCATGTGGGCAGCCACAAAGGAGGTCATGGGAGCATCCAGTGAAGTGGCAGCCACCTACAAGGTGAGGGAAAGGTCCGAGAATAAAACGTGCCTTACTAGCACTGATATTTGAATTTGTAATCCTCCTGACTCCGCCTTTCAGGTTACAGGGCTAAGACATAACTCCCATTGTGGTGGTTTGAATGAGAATGGCCTGAATTGGTTCATAGGTTTGGATGCTTGGTCCCTGTTGGTGGAACTATTTGGGAAGGATTAGGAGGCAAGTCCTTGTTAAAGAGATGTCACTGAGGGCAGGTTTTAAGGTTTCAAAAGACCATTCCACCATCCAGTTTTCCTCTCTCTGCTTCCCACCTGTGGATTAAGAGGCAAGCTCTCAGCTCTTCCTGGTGCTTTAACATCATGAACTCAAACCCTCTGGAACCATAAACTGTCTCCTTTTATAAACTGCATACTGTCTTATCACAGCAATAAAAAAAAGTAATTAAGACATGCACCTTAGGACAGAAGCTTTAGCTGGTTCATGATTTGTCTAAATACTTGGTACATCATGGGCTTTCATTAGATGAAAGAGATAAATCACTCTCTTGACAGGAGCTTGTCTCTAAAGGGGCTAGCCTGGCAGGGGTGGGCAGCGGGCTGCACACACTTGGGCCTGGCTGCAGGAAATCATAGGGAAAACTGACTTGGAAGGCTCAGAACAAAGTCCTGTGGTTGGTATTCTCCCCATCTGAGAGCCTCTCTTATTACTGGAGAGGTCACACATTCTACCTGAGGAAGACACTGCTCTGCTTCAGGGCAGACAGGAAGTTGTCCCCAACACACAGTGCTTGTAAAGACCCAGCAGGAGGAGCTTCCCTGGAAAACAGGTTATCAAGGCATGTAAGTGAAAGAGAGGGGTGGACAGCCAAGCAGAGGAGCCAGAAAAGATGAGATCGTGTGACCAAAATGGCCGAGCTCAGCATTTGCCTGAGCTTTCTTCTGCTGGAAATCTGGAGTCCTGGGGGATTGCAGCAGGAAAGCGAGGTGATGAGGTTCACTCATTAGAAAGATGGCTTGGGCAGCTGTTGGAGGAGGAGCTGGTAGGGACAGGAACGCCTCAGAAGGGAGATATTCCACAAGCCTGGCACACTCATGTGCCCTGTGGCTGTGTGCTCTTCGTCTTGGCACCCTGTGAGACCAGTTAGGTATGGAACACACCTTTGTTAACCCTGGGACTCATGCACAGGCAGAGTGAGTGTCGGTGCTCTCCTGTAGCCTTGGGGAAAGAAAGCAGAACGAAACACACTATCGCTGTCAACTCTTCCCTGGAGCTGGGATGGCCTAAGTAGTGGTGTCATCCTTTGTCTCTGCAAGAGAAAGACGGGTGTCCTTAGGCAGATATCCTTCAAAACACTCTCACTCCAGTCTTTTTCTTGAAACCTTCCTCCATCAGGCTGTTGCCATGACAACCGTGGCTGGCCCAGCCTTCAGGAAGCAGCAGCTGCAGTCCAGAAAAGCTGTGGTCTTGCTGCTGCTCCAAATTACTCAGCTTGTGATGCAACTGTGGCAGGTTGCAGATCACACCACACACACACACACACACACACACACACACACACACACACACACACCTTCTGCACCTATCCTTTGCACATATTTTTCTGGCAATACCCCACCCCCAGCAGTACTGGCGGATTGCCTGAGCAATTACAGAAGCTCATTCTCCCCACCCGCAGCAGTGATTTAAAGGAGTGGTAAGTGAGCACAGGACCCGAGGAACAGGGACAGTTCATTCCCCAGGACTGAAGACCTCAGAAAAGAAGCTTCCTTCCTCCCAGTGGGTGCCACACTGGGGCTTCTCATGGCTGTGCCTTCGCTCCAGACGTCTGCAGTGGTAAAGAGCAAGGCCGTCACACAGAAACACAGAGGCAAACAGAGCCAGCATTTTCATGGCAACCACACCCTGCTTCTGAACCTTGAGCCCCAGATCATGTGGCTAACACTTGGGGTCTGCTATGCCTCAGCCTCAGGAGCCATTGGGCTCTGTGATCAAAAACCCAAGTGGATTTACCTCAGTTAGCTCTCCCGTCTGCTCTTCAGCGTCCTCTGAGGGGATTACATCCCTTCAGTGTCTTACCTTCCGCAGCCCCAACAATGGCTAGAGTGCATCTTGGTCCCAACTGTCTCCCCTCTAGATGAGGTGAGGAAGCAAGAGCAGGCGGTGGAAGGCTGCAGGTCAGCTGCAGGCCAGGGGACTCTGGAATGATGTTCCCGCTAATGGGCAGTAGAGAGACAGAGGGGACCTCTCTAGAGAGCTGGCCCGAGGCTGAGAAGTCAACACCATGGTGTCACACCTAGAAAAGGGCACCTCCTGACACTGACAGGCTGCTGCCAACAAAGAATGCTCACAGAGCTGGCACACTGGAGAGGACGTCCCCAAGCCAGCCCTCCTCCATCCCAGAGAAGTCGGCGCTCATAGCTGGTCTTTGTTATTGAGCTCTGACTCACAGTTTATCCCAAATGCTGAAAGAATCAGCCCCACCATGCATATGTGTGCATGTATGCATGTGTGCATGTATGCACGTGTGTATGTATGCATGTGTGTATGTATGCATGTATGTGTGTATGCATGTGTGTATGTATGCATGTGTGTATGTATGCATGTGTGCATGTATGCATGTGTGTATGTATGCATATGTGTGTATGTATGCATATGTGTGTATGTGTATATGTATGCATATGTGTGCATGTATGCATGTGTGTATGTATGCATGTATGCATGTGTGTATGTATGCATGTGTGTATGTATGCATGTATGCATGTGTGTATTTATGCATGTGTGTATGTATGCATGTGTGTATGTATGCATGTACATATGTACATACATGTGAAGGGGCTCAGAACAAGGGGTAAAGGATTTTAAACAAGCAGCTGATGGGCCAGGCAAGCCTTTGGGTCTAGTACTTAGAAGTCAGAGGCAACTGGAACTCTTTCAGTTCGAGGCCAACAAGGTCTATATGGTGAGACCCTATCTAAAACAAAACAAAACAAAAATAGATGAAACGTGGTGAACCTGAACAAGCAGGAAGCCACTGTCATTCATTCAGTGAGTATTCATTGACTGGTACAATGCTTGTAATCTCAACACTGGGGAGGGTGGGGCACAGCTGCAGTCCCAGCACTGGGGAGGGTGGGGCACAGCTGGAGTGTCAGCACTGGGGAGGGTGATGTGTAGTGTGATTTATCTTGCGCACCTGGACCTTCAAAGGATCCCCAGTTGACTAGCATCAACTCTTCTTAGGTCTTAGAACTGCTTGACCCTATGACCTTTGGTGTTGGTTGCCTCTTGGATTTCTGGGAACAGGATAGGATATAACAAAGCCAGCTGAGGCTAAGAACGGCAATTGGGCTAGCAGAGTGAGAGGAGAAGGCAGCTGGTGCCGAAGACATTGTTAGCGACAGCTGACCCAGAAGAAGCTGGGCTGAGCAGAGAGGCTAGAGTGTTGTTAGAATTTGAAGCTGCTAGTATTGGGAAAACTGGGAGAGGGAACTGTTTAAGCAGACTATTGGCAAGACCATTCTGTTCTCCATGCTGGGGCTAGCTGGTTAGAACAACACTGCACTGAACAAACATGCTGTCTCTCACAAGCCCCACTGAGCCAGCAGAGTGGGTGGAGCCAGCTGGTAAGGACCCAGCTTCTGCTGCACTTCTGAAAACCCTCTTCCACCCAAAGGTGTCCCCAATAGAGATTCCTGGTTTAGGGTAAGCATGGCAGACTCTATTAACCACATAGAGCTAGGTTTGTGAGTCTCAAGCATCTCACTCAGGACATCAACCCTAAAGAGACCAACAAGATAAACAGGTTGGGGTTTTCTCTCCTCTAGAACATTCCGGGCTGTTGGGACGTCTTCAATTCGCCGTGCTTGTCGGAGTTGCTTGCCACTAGCATCACAGCTGTGACTTGTGTCTATTGCATCCCTCAGCCAGACTACATTTCCCAAACTCCCCTGCAAAAAAGATGTGGCCAAGCTTCAGCCAGTTAAATGAGAACTAAAGTGCTCCGGGCCACTTCCAGGCACAACGAACAGGGAAAATCCTTATGAACAACTGGAGATGTGGACCCCAGCGGTAACCTTGGAAACCGAAGGCTGATCATTGAAAGGTGACTGTTGCACAGGCCTCTGGATGCTGCGCAAAGGACTCTGTACAGTTAACTTGGGTGTGGACTCATTTATGCATCGCTAACCCCTGCACTATAGCATTGTTCACCCATCGAACACATGTACCATCCAGCCGAAGAAGACACCGTAGAGGACATGACATACAGTTTTTATGTCCCCATCAGAAATCAAAATGCAGGCTGGAGAGATGGCTCAGTGGTTAAGAGCACTGACAGCTCTTCCAGAGGTCCTGACTTCAATTCCCAGCAACCACATGGTGGCTCACAACCATCTGTAATGGGATCTGACACCCTCTTCTGGAGTGTCTGAAGACAGCTACAGTGTACTCATATACATAAAATAAATAAATATTTTTTTAAAATTCTGGCAATTAAATTATAACATGAAATCTTAGACTGTCTTTCCTTTGTTTCTTTCTTTCTTTTTGTTTGTTTCTTTTTATGTTTTCTCAAGACAGAGTTTCTCGGTGTAGTCCTGGCTCTCCTGCAACTGGCTCTGTAGACCAGGCTGACCTCAAACTCAGATCTGTGCCTCCCTCTGTCTCCCCATTTCTGGGAGTAAAGGCACCTGGCATATGGCTATTATTAAAACAGCCACGGCTCTCTTGGGAATTACATTTAGGTGTAGTTTTCCTTTCCCTAAGACTCCTTTTCTATTAATGCCCAAGGTTAAATGCTTAAATCTCTTTTTATTATGCTCCAATTCTAGGGCCTGGAGAGATGGCTCAGAGATTAAGGTATTTGCGACTCCAGAGGACCTGAGCTCAGTTTCCAGCACCCATGTTGAGTATCTCAAAGGAGATTCCAATTTTAGTATTGAATTGGAGGGAAAATGGGCCAGAACTCTCAAAAATATGCTTTCGATCCTCAATGAATATTCATTGAAGGAATGAGTTGATGTCTCTAGTTTCTAATCTGTGGTTGAAAAAATGCTTTTTGACTATTTTAGGGCCAGAGCCCTTAGATACAGGAACGATATCAGTAACTCAGCAATTCTGGAGGGATGGAGGCTCTACCCCTGTCTGGCCATCCTGCATGCACTGGCATGGTTCTCAGGTCTCTTTTCTTCATGATCCCAAGTGCGGAGTCAGTGGAAGGAAGGGGCTGTAGCTTTCCTTTGGCTTGCTTTAGGGAGAAAACCTTTCCCAGGAGTCCTCTGGCAGACTTGGGTCTTCGGCGTTCTCTTGGCCATGTGCCTCCTCCTGAAGCACTATCTCCAGCAGAGAAGAATAATTGCCATGATTACATTGGATCAATTAGGATGTGTCATTGAGCTGGAATCCAGTTCACCTTCCTCTAGGGGTGAAGGCTTGGAAGTCAACCAAGATTCTATTCCTGTGAGAGAGGTGGCTCAGCAGCAAGCAGTACCTACCCACAAGCAGGCACCAAACGTTTGACTATAAAATTGCTTTAGTACTGCTCCTATACAAGGCCAGCCTGGCCTGTAGAGTGAGTTCCAGGACAGCCAGGGCTACACAGTAAAAAACTCTTTCTCAAAAACAAAAACAAAGCAAAAGGACAAAAAAAAATCAAAAGAATGCTCCTCACATGATTTTCATTTTTCTTTTCTGAGACAGGGTCTTACTATATAGCTGAGGCTGGACTAGCACTTTCTAAGTAACCCAGGTTAGCCTTAAACTTTCGGAAATTCTCCTGCCTCAATCTCCCAGTGCTGGGATTACAGGTATGTGCTGTCACACTTGGCTCATTTAAAGGATTTAAATTTTGATTTTGAAGGAGTGGTGAGGCCCTAGCTCGATGGCTCAGCGGCTCAGGAGATGTGCTGCCTCTGCAGAGGAGCAAGAGTCGTTTTCCCAGCACCCACTCTGCGTGGCTCATAGCTGCCTGTAACTCCAACTCCGAGGGAACCAACGCCACCTTCTGACATTGCAGGCACCCACGTGAGATGACATACACACACACACACACACACAAACACACACGCATATACACACACACATACACACCCCTATCTGACGGATAAAAATGTTAAATCTTCAAAGAAGGAGATGATGGCATTGTCAGGTGGCTATAAAAGGCTGAGAATGGCCATCAAACAGCAATAGATTTGTGTAGAATGCTAATCCAACAATATGAACAATATTTTTTGTTGATATAGATCCTGAAATACAGAACTGAGGCTGTCACACTGACACATGATTTCAGTACATATTTGGAAAGCTGAAGCACACAAATCTATAAGAAGAGCAATAGGCACCTTCCCGTGGGTTTCTTTTACACCCATACTTATTTTGTTTTGCTTGTTTTTTGAACAAGCTCTTGGGTATGTTCCAGGTCAGCCTCAAACTTGTCAGGTACCTGAGGATGATCTTGAGTTTCTGGTTCTCCTGTTTCTACTTTCTGAGTGAGATAGCAGCCACACACAACCACTTCTGGTTTAGACCATACTGGGGATTTGAACTTGGGGCTGTGGGAATGCTATGCAAGCCCTCTACCAGCTGAGCCACATCCTCAGTCCCCACAGCCACACTCTAAAGCTGCTGTTTCACACAAGGTCTCTTTAACATTGAAACCTAATGTTCCCTCTTTGCATGGATAATCATTCATCAGAAGCAAACTCTAGGCGAAGTCAGAGGCCACAATAGAATTTTCAAATGAGAAATGTGGTAATTATTTTCCTCTGTTAATGAAAGGGGAAAGAGTGGGTTTTAGTGTACCAGCCTTCAACCACACATTCATTATCAAATGCTTAATAGAAGGTGACATCCTGGGTCTTCACCCTGGATGGCAGATCCAGGAGCACTTAGCCACTTTGTTGAAGGGCTCATTACTTTCTAAGATCATTTGGAGAAACATTTGAAGAAAATCGAAGGCTATTTCCCCTTCATGTGCCTGACAAATTCATAACATTTAACATCTTAATACTCCATGTCCACAACAAATAGTAGGTAGACTTCTTCCCTACGCCCTCTTGCCTCACGCACCCTCAACACAATCAGGACAAACCAGAGACAAACGGAATTCCTTGGGTTAGAGCCTGGGTGGCGGTGAACGTGGCTGCTGTTTGTTTTCGGAGAAGCACCTCCAGTGGCGGGAAGCTACAATCCACACCAGAACTGTGGGAGAGTTGACATGAGCATCCGCAGTCACACGTGTCATAATGATGTTCCAGTAAATTCTATTTTCCAGGATGTGCTACAAAGAACACTGGCCTTGAGCTCAAGCACCTGAACTTCTATTTCCAAGTCATGTGACCTCGGGCAAGTCCTAGGCCACTATGAACCTTATTTTATAAACCCAGCAAAGGGATGTTGTGAGACCACAAATGAGAAACCAGTGTGGAAAGAGTCCGGTTTATAATGTGCTAGGTATACGATGGTCAAAGCAGTGCCTTTGTTTTCTATCCTAAAGGAAGGAATGACCTACAGATCCACCCAAGCCAATCACGAAGCACTGCGCAGTCACAAAGCCCTCCCCCTGCTGCGGGAGCCCCGGCTCACTTTCTCACCAGAATCTGCAGGCCTGCTCAGAGAATGCTGCCATCTGCTGGGGAGAAGAAGGAAGTGAACATTCAAGCATCCCTAAATGGCAGGAACCGGAGTGAAGGAAACCCTAAAGAAAAGAAGGGTAGGAACTGGGTAATGAACCCTTGCTTGTCCTTTGAGACAGACAAGGACCCCTCCATTAGCCAACAACTTGTCAGAATAATATTTCAATTAGCTTTTTTTTTAAAGTGACAGGATATTATTTAAGGAAAGAAATCCTGACACTGGCGAAACTCAAGGATATCACACTAATGAAGTAAGCTAGTGGGGAAAAAGAATCTGGTTAAGAACATTGGGTGCTCTTGCAAAAGACCCTGGCTTGGTTCCCAATGCCCACATGGTAGTTCACAACCATCTGTAACTCTAGTTCCAGGAGATCCAATGCCTTGGTGCCAGGATCTCCTGGCACCTTTCAGACACCAGGCACGCGCATACTGTACACGCATACCTGCGGGCGAAGCAGTCACACACACACACATCTTTAACAACAAAAATGATCTCACAAGATAGCTCATCAATGGGAACAAACACAAAAATCGACAATTTGTGTTTAATCCCAGAAACCCATGTGATAGAGGCGAGAACTGGTTCCAGCAAGTTAGCCTCTGACCTCGACATGTGCACTGTACAGCACACAATAAATAAACAAACATGTAAAGAAAAAGACAAATACTGACTCGTTCCACTTACTTGATGTATCTGTGTCTAAGGTTGCCATAGACACCGGAAGTAGAATGGTGTTTGCCAGCACAAGGGGTGAGGCCAGGGAATTATTACTTAATGAGTTCTGAGTTTTGCCAAATGAAGCATCCTGGAAATGGATTGTACAACAGTGTGAATATAGTTAACATCACTAAGTCACATGGCTAGAAATGGTTTGACTGGCCAGGAGACAGAGGCCTGCAGATCTCGGAGTTTGAGACCAGCCTGGTTTACTACAGGGAAGTTCAAGGACAATCAGGGCTACACAGAGAGACCCTGTCTTGAAAAACCAAAAAGACGAGAAAAGAAATGAAAAGAAAAGTAGAGAAAGAAAATGAGTTCAAATGATTTTAAGTGATAAATTTTGATTGCATATTTTATCACAATAAAAAGCCCAATAAAAGACAATGGAAGTACACAACTCGACACCACACCATAGAATCACGACAAACGCTAACTGAATGAAGAAGGGGGACATGGCCTCAGACATGGGGTGAAGGCAACAATGGGCATCTTCCACTGCTTATTTTTTCCTTGAGCTGATGATTTGGTTGTCTTTCCTGTTCTCATCTCAAGGCCAAAATTAATTAACTAATTAATTAAATTGAAACTGTTTCACTGTGTAGTCCTAGCTATCCTAGAACTCACTACCTCAAACTCACAGAGATCCACCTGCCTCTGCCTGCCCAGTGAGTGCTAAGACTAAAGGCATGTGCTACTACGCCTAGCTCAAACCTTTCTGTTTCAGATAATTTGGAGGACAGTGTGGCACTTAGTTCAACTGACCAGAGCATCTTCAGCGACAGCCTGACTGTCCTGACCTCTAGTGGCAGTCACAGGCAGTTTTCTATTGGTTACAGAGCAGGAATATTCTGGATTATGGAAGTCCATAGTCATCCAGGTGACCTTATAAGATTAAAGAGGCTTCCCTCCTGAAATATAAATATACATAGATACAGAAATCACTATAAATAGTGGCTCTCCAGTGCCACGTGGCTGGCAAGTGGCCAGCAGAAGCTTTACCTTCTCTATCAGGGCCACCTCTCCACGGGAGTAGGGAGAGGGGCAAGGTTCGCCTGGGATCTCGTCAGTTCAGGTGCTGCTTCGCAAGGGACAGTCTCTTTTGAGACACACACCTGCCGGCCATGGCTGGGACAGGGTAACAGACATGAGTTGAGTGCTCACAGCATGACTAGCAGGTGCCAGGTTCCCTAGGACCATGAATCCCAAAATGTAGTTTGCTCTTTGTCACCTGGGTGGTGCCCCGGAGCCCTAGATGTACATACAGCTTCTGTCTCTGAGAAGCCCTGAATCCCCTTAACTTCACCTGATCACCCCCAAAGCAGACACAGAGACACAGGACAGGTTGCATTTCCAACTGTGGGAATACAGGGAGATAGTCACCAAGGAGTTCGGTTTATTAAGATCTATCCCAGAATTCCTGGGCTTGGTGTGTTCCTTAAACTTTTGAAGGACCTTCATTCGACCCCACTGGATGGAGTGGCTTTCTCTTTCTACCAGGCTGAACCAACCACTTTATGCTCCCTCAAAGCCTTACTGCTTTACTTCTTCACAAGAAGTGGGATGAAAGAAGCCATTAGCTCTTTCCGGAATCAGAGCTGTGGGGTTTCTGACTTTGGGAAGACTCTACAGAGGTCTGGAGATCTGAGCAGCTTCCCTCTGGCAGGGGCACAGGGTTCCATGTACAGGGCTTTGCCCTGTAGTTTAACAGCTACTGTCTAGTTAGATCACACTTGACACCCTAGACTGCTCCTGTGACTGGGGCATGTATCTGTCCCTTAAACAGGCTGCCCGGGTCAGGCTAAGCTGTGAGTGGTTAATGAGTTGAGAGTATTGCCTCCTTCCAGAGATCGAGACAGGAGACAGGTTCCTAAGCCGGAGCGTTTGTGCTTTCCAAGTCCCTTACTTTCTTTATGTCTTTGGGGTTGTGGGAGGTATGATGGTTAATATGGTCAACTTGCTGGGATTTAGAATCCTCGTGGAAACAAACCACTGATTGTGTCTGTTCAAGATGATGTAGATTAATTCATAGAGGTTGGAAGACCCACCCAAAATGGGTGGGACCGTTCTACAGGCCGGAGTCTGGGGCTGAGTGTATAGAGCCAAACTGTAGCGATCTGAATAGTAAAGCCTGGTGTCTGGCTGCAAATGAAACGTCTCAGCACAGCCTTTGCTATGTTTGGGTCAATCAGTAGAGACTGAGAAATTGTTTTGAGATGGTTTGAACCTTGAAGAAATCTCTCTCTAGAATGTCTGTACTTGGTGCCACATGAAAACTTGCAGCTGCACTAATCTTGGTCCTAAGACACTCCTGGAGAACCTGGAGTTCTTTTGATTATGGCTAGCCATGGTCAAAAGGGACTGAGATCTGTGTGGGTTGTTTGCTTTCGTGGGCAGCAAGGGCAAGATAACTTTGGTAGCTGGAACCGTTCCCAGTCCCAGTTAGCTTTGGTTAATGTTTGAATAAGTAACTGGTGTGAGCTAGCTGGGTGCCAGTCTTATCTAAGAAGGACGACCCCCTTTCGGTCCTTTGGAAAATGAAGGCTTAGCATCTTGGTGAGCCTCTCTCTCTATTGTGCCACATGACCAACATCAGTCAATACTAAACAGTAACATTCCTGGATCCCTGCTTCCTGCTCCAAAGGCAGCGGGGCAGCTGTGAGAACAGCTTCCTCTGAAAACACTCTTGTCTTCAGAGACTGAACCTTCGCCGGCCTTGCAATCAAGTTAATAATATGCCTGGAAACCACTCAAAGCTATGCAGTAACCTGCTTCCCACTGTGTATTCAGACTGTTCATCTTGCTTTAAAAAATCAATGTAGCCCATCTTACGCGAGGCCTTGGACTTGTCCTGTAACCCACTTTTACAAGATAAACTGAAGGCATGACTTTACTCTCAGACCACATTCTTTCTTCCCTTTGTGACTCTTTCATGTCCCTGACCCAAAATAATGTGTGTGTGTGTGTGTGTGTGTGTGTGTGTGTGTGAGAGAGAGAGAGAGAGAGAGAGAGAGAGAGAGAGAGAGAGAGACAGAGTCAAAGACAGAGACAGAGACAGAGAGACAGAGAGTTTAGTTAAATCATCAGATAAAAAATGGCAGCAAAGGAAACAAGTGTTTAATTGTCCAACATAAATGTTGGAAACAACATGTGGTATAGGTGGTGACATCTGTTTGCAGATTTGAGTGCTATTCTGGGTCAGTAGGGTTCAATAAACTAAATTATTCCCTTATAAACTCTGGTTTTTAAAAAGGAAATAAGCCGGGCAGTGGTGGCGCACACCTTTAATCCCAGCACTTGGGAGGCAGAGGCAAGTGGATCTCTGAGTTCCAGGCCAGCCTGATCTACAGAATGAGTTCCAGGATAGCCAGGGCTACACATAGAAACCCTGTGTCAAAAAAAAAAAATAAACAAACTAACTAACAAAAATAAATGAATACAAGCCAGAAGCTTCCCTAATCCTTTCCCATACCATGTTTTTGTGCTTTTCAATAAATATAGAGCAAAGCCCTTGTGGGCAGACTGGAGACACAGGGAGAGAAGTGGAGAACTTCAATTGTGATCATCCTTGGCAGAGGTTGCCCCAAAAGGAAGACTCTCACCATCACAACCAGCCACCCTAAGCTTCCGTTGCATGGCTTCCCCACCATCAGGGTCTGTACCCTCACAGCAAGCCAAAATAACCCATTGCTTGTTCTGTATCTGGTTCCATAATTGGTTGTAGAAACAAGAAAAATCATTAAACCTGTGGGAAGGCATTAGAGACAAGTGACCATTGCATGAAGACATTCATGATAGGCAAACGGGGAGCCCCTGAGTATGCTGGGATACGGTAAACACCAGGGCAGCCTGCGTGACACACGTCCTCAGCTGGGAAACGAACTGAATAACAGTAACTCATTTCTGCAGGAAACTGTTACTCATTTCTGCCTCCCCTTCTGATTATGAAGCAAAGCATGATTATGAAACAGCTGGCAAGACCGTCCATTCCTGGTGTGAGTGTTGACGCTAACAGGCACATTGTTTCTTTCAGGCTGTGCTTTTGTTCTATACTCAAGTCAGAGGAGAATTCTGATGGTTTTATAACATAGAGACATCCAGGACCTCAGGGCGGAAACAAATAGTTTTCAGTGAATTATTAAGAAGTCAGTCACAGGAGGTTTTCAGCTGGAACACACAGGACAGGACAATACAATTCCATGGGTGACCTGAAGGGGGCAGCACATCTCTAGAAATGACTCTATTGCCTACTTTGAAAACACTGCCAGGAAGTAACGCACTTAATTAATTGGCCAATGATTAAGAGTTACTTTTAGAAAGTGCTATATAATATTAATGTTATATGTCATGTCAATGTTTCCAGTAAGTAATTCCAGCCCTCCATATTTTCGTATAGGGATGTTGGTTGGTACGTGTGCACCTGTGTGTGTGTTTTTGCTGTGTTACATATGGCTGGAGGTAACCCAGACTTGCCTGAGGCATAGAAAGTACAGGGTGAGAAGAGAAAACGAACTAGGGAATTGGTACTTGTGTTCAGAAAGTACTGCTAAGATTTGAGTCTGTCTCCTTCCAGATTCATGTTAAAATTCATGTTTAATTGTTGCTGGGCAGTGGTGACACATACTTTTAATCCCAGCACTCTGGAGGCAGAGGCAGGTAGATCTCTGTGAGTTCCAGGACAGCCAGGGCTACATAGAAAAGCCCTGCCTCGAAAATCCAAAAACAAAACCAACTCAATTGACATTACAATAGTATTAAGAGTGGGAACCTATCTCGTAGTGTTGGTGGCACAGGCCTTTAATCCCCGTACTCAGGAGTCAGAGACAGGCAGATCTGAGTTCAAGGTCAGCCTGGTCTGCAAAGGGAGTTTCCATCCTTCATAAATTACTGAGCTTGGTATGTACTAGCAGTTGATAGAGTATTGCCTAGTTTACTTGAAGTCCAGTCCTCAGGAGTTAGAAGCAGGTCATCCTCAGAAACATTGAGTTTGAGTCCAGCCTGGGCTATCTACAATTCTGAATGAATAAACAAAACAAGATACAATACATACTTGCAGGAATTCTTATACAGCAGTATTTTTCTTTCTAGTTTGACCTGGAACACCAATGCATTTGAAATTTTCTCCAAGAGCAAGCTATTATTAATTCTTTAAAAATAAACAAAACCAGTAATCTGGTTTTATATGTCTTCATTTCAAAGTCCATTCCACATACATATTTTGTAGACAAGCTCTGGGTTTATGCGGGTTTATACACAGGTAAAGCTTCATATTTACACCCAGATGCACTGATTTCAAAACACCCTAAGGCCACCCTCACCAAGAAGGGTCCACAGAAAACAGGGCAGCCCAGACACTGACAAAGGTTCTTCCCCAGGGTTACATCTGTCCCTCCCTCAGGGTGCTTCAGTCTTCTAAACAGAAAATGGATGCCTTTGATTCAGCACTGTCTTAGTACCCAGCCCCTTTTAAACTGTTTTTTTCAAGATTTATTTTATGTGTATGAATGTTTTGTCTGCATGTATGTACATGCACCATGTGAGTGCCCAGTGCCTGTGGAGGTCAGGAGAGGATGTTGGATATCCTGGCAAATGAAGTCACAGATGGTTGTGAGCTACCACATGGAATGCTGGGAACCAAGTCTGGGTCCTCCGCAAGAAAAGCAAGTGCTCTTAACCACTGTACAAATCTCTGCCCCCACCCCAAGTCTTGTTTGGCAAGATTGATAGACTCAGGCAGCTTCTGAGGGATGCACCCAAAAGACTGCCACAGATGAGGAACACATTCCACAGTTCTTGGCCTCCTCAAGGGTAGTGGTCATCCATAAAACCTGCCGGCTGGTGTTACAGTGTCACTCTGACAACACTGAACCAACCAATAGCTACTGGTGCCCCACAGGCCCATGTTCCTATGTGGTGGGTTCCTGGCTGTGTTGGTTCACTGAGTGAGGCCACTGCAGGAAGAAGAGGCAGCAAGGTGAGCCAACTGGGAGAGAGACAGACCTCTGTGATCTCGGAGCAACAGGGTCACAAGAGCCTGAGACAGCTATAACTCTCTGCCTGACTGGCTAATATAAAAGCTTTTTCACTCCTGGTCTGGCTGTGCGTCCTTTGGGAAAACCCTGGATTACACACATCTCCTGCACCCTCCGGCAGATTGCTGGAGCTATATATGGAGAAACCCATTTGTGAATAGGAGACCTGGGTGGCCTTACAGCCAGGGCAGCCCCGAGGAATACTGCAGAGAGGGTGTGGGGTGCTGTGAACCTGGGGTTGAGTCTTAGGGCCTGCTCTTTCCTCTCCAAGGACATAAGTGCAGGGCCTGGATAAATGTTGTATTGGAGGATCAGGAGCAAATAGAGAGTTAGGGGGTGTCATGTGACCAGGGTCAGTGCAGCAGAGTCACCGAGGGGCATGGTGGGTACCAGAGGGACTTTTCCGTCCTCATGGAATAGACAACTTCTCTTCTTGACCAACAGATACCACACAGAGCCAGAGCTCATCATGACAACCAGGTAGCACCCAGAGTGGACCCACCCCACCTAGGGTAGACCCAAGGTCAGGGCTCGGGCCTGGAGAGACGGCTCAGTGGTTAAGAACACTTGCTGCTCTTACAGCGGACCCAGGTTTGATTCCCAGTACCCACACTGTAGCTCACAACCATCCACAACTCCAGTTCCAGGGAATCCAAGACTCTCTTCCAACGCTCTCTTCTGACCTCCAAGGTCAGGGCTCCGGGTGAGGCAGAGAATGAGAGTGAGGGTGCCCCTCCCCCAGCAGTGCTCTGGTGGAGAGGACCAAGGGGAGTCAGACCTCCCTGCTGCCCCACCAAGGTGGGGGAGGAGTTGCCATTACTTTCCTCCCCTGGGGAGTGCAGAGGCCCCAGGTTGGGTGGCCATGATGTGATAGATGGATTCCCGGAAGCGCTGGTCTCTGCTTAGCCGCTTGGCCACCTCCTTCAGCTCCTCTATGTTGTTGGCTTCTAGCTGGGAGGTCAGGAAGGACTGGGATGGCTTCACTGTGGAGACGAGAACCCGTTGCCCCATGAATGGCATTCCCCCATGCTCAGTCCACCCTTCCTCCCTCGTCCCAACCCTACATGCTGCTGAGTTTCACTTGGTCCTTCCTACCCCAGGCTGGCAGAGCTATGTTCCAGGACATACTGTCCAGCCTTGTGTACTTGGTCTCTAACTTGCCCAATTCCTGCCTGGTAGCCCACAACCTGTTCCATCTGACCCCACTGGAGCAAACGGGTACTCACTGTCATTCCAGGAAGTGCTGGACCGGCGGCGGTGGAAACGGCAGCTCTTGATGCGGCGAGTGGCCGCCTTATGGATGTACACGGAGTTCTTCATGATGACTGGCATCTTGGCCTCCAGCTCTGCATTCCGGATGCACTCCTCGAAGAACCCTGGTGGCAGGAAGGAGCAGTTGACTGTGCCTTTCTCTGGGCCTGTCCTTCTCCTAAGTTCTGGTTTGGTCTGGTGGGAGATATGTTGCTCTATCCTTTATGGAACATAGTTTGTCTCTCAAACTACAACCTATAGCTATCAACAGGGGAGATCTGCTGAGAACAACGCTTTGAGCTTTTAAAAAAGAGGACAAAACTCCAGGCTTTCCGTCTATAGCCTCACTCCAGGCTCAACTGCCACAAAGGGACGTTGCCAAGGGTACTCCTACAGGAAGGTGTCTGAGGAGGAACAGGAAGGACCACCTCACATGTGCTAGGCCTGTTCCAGGCTCTGGTGGGCCTGGGCTTATGGGGGATGAGCTCTGGGGTTAGAGCTGAGCCCTGGAAAGAGGGTCTTACTTTTCAGGTGGCTCACGTCAGCCCGCATCCTCTCTTCCTTCTCCTTGTTCCGAACCTTGGAATTGAGGCCTTGCTCCAGGCTCCGCAAGGCCGCCTCTGCCTCCCGAAGGCGTCTCTCAAGGTCCATGCGTACTTTCACTTCAGCCTACGTGGGGGGATGAGCAAGAGCTGTCTCCACCTTCCCAGAAGCCTTCTGTGATAGGAGCTGTCTCCACCTCCCAGAAGCCTTCTGTGATGGTGCATTTTCATTGCTAATTGGATGGGATTTAGGATCACCTAGGAGACACACTTCAGGATACATCTGTGGAACATCTCCAGAAAGCTTTGACTGAGGGTAGAGGATGTGGGTGGCACTGACCTGTGGGTTGAGGTCCCAGACTGAACAAACAGGAAAGGAGAGAAGGTATGGATTCTCGCTCTGTTTGCTGACTATAGACAATGTTGCCAGCTGTCTCATACTCCCACCATCATGATTTCCCTGTTAGGATGGACTATATGCCCCTCAAACCACGAACCTTCCTTCTGCAGGCTGATTTTGACAGGTACTTTATCACAGTAGTGAGAAAAATAGCCAGGATACCTTCCCTGATCTTTGTGTGCTCAATAGCTTGGATGGAACTTTCCACATTTTGCTTCCATGCCTTCCCCATGACCCAGATGACCGGGCTAGGGCCTATCACACTTTCTATCCATGATAAAACGACGGCTACTCTTTTGATAAACTCACACCTGGACACACTGGGAGAGAGGATTGGGGTGGCTGTGAAGTACAAGGATGGGCAGGAGTTCCCAGGAGTATGGAGGGCCAGAGCACAAGGTTCATGCAGGTTGCACACCTTGAGTTCCCGCTCAGCTTGCTGCTTCTCTGCAGTCAGCTCCTGCAGCGAGTTCTGCAGGGCTTGGGACTGGCTAGAGTAGAACTCCCTTTCTTCCTCCAGGGCCCGTGAGCGTTCTTCATTCTCCTTCATCCTGCAGGCAGGAGAGGCACTTACCCAAGGCTCACCTACAAAGGGACTTACGCCTGCTAGAGATATGCCTAGTGTAAGACTGAGTCCTCTCTGGGTCTGGTCATCTAGGTGATGAGAGGGGTGGGGTGGAGTGCTAGGAGCCTGAGGCTTAGATGTTTGGGGACTGCTACTTTTCTGACCTCAGAGAAGTCCCCTGACTCCAGTGAGGCTGTTTCTTCATGGGTTGGGTGAGTGGAGGCTAAGGGAACCTGCTGGCTGGCCATGGGCACTGTTTTGATGGTGCTCTGTATGGCTGGTCAAGTCAGCTTTGGAAAAGCCAGGTCATAGGCAGAAAGGAAGTAAGTGATCCATCTTGTGAATGGCAGCTAGAACTCTAGCCTGGCTGTCTATCTCGAGGGCAGACACAGGTCCTGAGATGCTGGAGGACCCGGCTGCCTCAGGTGCCTCACCGCTTCTCTGCCAGAAGCTTCTCTGCCAAAAGCTCCTGCATCCGCTCTTCGATCTGCCTGAGGTTGCTATGGAGACCATCACTGGCCGGTGGCTGCTCACTCTGGTTGGTCAAGGGCTGTGGCTGGTTCTTATCTTCCTCCAGCATCTCTAGGGTTTTCTTCTTCTCTATAGAGAGTTCCTGGCACAAAGACAAGAAGGATGAGAAGGAGCAGGGGTTAGCTCTCCAGCGTGGCTGCCCTGGTCTTCTTACAATTCCAGAGAGTAAACTACTCCTCCTTCAACCCTCCATGAGGACAGTTTACATGCCTCATTCCAAGACCTCCTTTCTTAGAACATGGCCAGGTTACTCCTTCATCAAGACAGACAAGGAGGAACCCAATGTGACTTCCAATAGAGATGGCACCTATTAGAGCCAGATGTCAAGGCCTAAGGGCAACATGATCTTCTGAGGCCCTTGTTCATCAAGGAGAAATATACTGGGCTCATGTGAAAATGCCCAGAAGGGTCAGCCCACAAATACATTCAGACATTCTCTACATTCTCAACTAGGACCTTAACACTACAATGAAATTATGCCGTTGAAAGTATCCATGGTACTCACTCCCCATGACGGGAAAAGTGAAACAAACCAAGGCTCCAGTTACCAAGGAGACTAAAACTCTTGCAGCCTTCATGACAACCCATGGATTCAACCAAGATGCCTGGTCCCACACTTACTTCGGATGCAGGACTTTGAGATGCCATTAAGGAATGGTCAAATGAAGCCCACAGTTTCGAAAACACAACCAGAGTGTTAATCCTGTAACTAATGTGCAAAATGCATGGGCACACAGAGCAAATGCCGACCGAGAAGAGTCAAGGAAGCTTTGACTAGAGGGTCTGAAGACAAATAGTTCTCCAGAAAAAGACGAGAAGGCTATGTGGCCTAGAAGCAACCGTGGGGCTGTGGTTCAGGGGCTGGAAAATCTTATTGTCCTCGGGGATCTGAGCTCAGTGGTTGGAGCAGGGAGTAGAAGGGCAGCGGAGGGACTGCTGGGGTGTGTGTGTTTGCATGCTATGCTAAGAAGTTTGTTCTCTGTCCTTGACACATGCTGCTTGCCCCCACCGCTCTCAGTCTCTTGTGTCAGATGACAGTGACCTGGAAGTTGATTTCCATTTATGCTCAATTTCACCCAGAAGCAGCTAAGTTAGAAACCACAAAAGGATGTGGCGGGTGACACTAATTGATCCTGCCTATGGTATACACTATAAAAAGCCATTTTCCTGCGGCCACGGTCGTCACAAGGACAAGCTGGAATTTTTGTTCTGGGCCTGGGAAGAACCAGTCCATGCTTTGGGTCTCATGTGTTCTCTAGAGTTCCCAGTCACGCAGAGAGACGCCCCTATGGGTAAGCTCGCTTCATGTTCATTCTCCTGTTGGTACCTTCCCTGGGAAATATGAGAATCCAGCATTGCTAAGCCGGCAAGCTTGCCTCCTCACCTCCAGTGTACGCTGCAAGGATTCTGTGAGGTGCCTCAGCTCCTTCTTCTCTTGTTCCACACCCTTGAGGCATCTCGCAGTGAGTTCTAGCTCCCTGCGGGGACAGAGAGCTGGATTGGCATGCTTCCCAACCTCTGCTTCCAGACACATCTCTGCCGTACATGATGCGGCTCAGCAGGACTCTTGGATGGCCGGTGCTCTGCAACGCTGGGTACTGAGAACAGCTGTAGGGTTGGGGCTGCAAGGGTGCCTCAGCCAAATGAGGTGGATTCACTTACCAGATAGCGAGTGAGGTCCTGAACCCAGGGGACTTATCTTCTAATTCAGTGTCTAACGACTGTCTGGCTTTTTATTTAAGTAGATTCTCTTATTTGTACGCTAAGTTTAAAAATTAGGAAAAAGCAGTCTCTGTATTCCATCCCCTTCCCCAATACATATCTAAATGATTCCCTTTAATAAGGTCTTCAGTAAGTTTCTCTAGGCTATCACTGATAGTCCATGGTGGTGGTGGAGAGGATGATGATGGTGGTGGTGGTGGTGAGTGTGATGATGAGGACATGACACTGAACACCGTCAACCTCAGCAATAGTTTCCAAATTCTGGGTAAACTACACCTGAGCCACCTAGGTTGGGGATAAATAAATGCCCTACCTTCATGAGATTATAATTCAATTAACGCTTCTAAAGGGTAACTAGATCTGTCTAGACTGAAGATCCCAATGTGTCATTAACCAAAATGGGAAAGGACTCCAGGAGAGCTGAAGAGTGTTGGGGATCTTTTCAGGCAGCAGTTCTAGGCCAGGGCAGCTTGTTGCCAGTAACCTGGGTAAGCAGCTTTCACAAAGATCGGAGGGACTTGTTCCGTGGAAGAGCCTGGCCTGCTCTTACCCATGTCTCACACTCTTGTTCACAGCATTGCAAGACACCATTATCCGTGAGCAGAAGTGACCCACTGATGAGGCTCAATATTCTGGGTATACTCAAGACCCGGAGCATTGGGAAGACCAGGCCATACATGCTATCCTGATAAAAGCCGAGTCTGGCTGAACATCAGTCTGCCAGGGCCAGAGCCAGGGCCAGAGCCAGGGCCAGGGCATCCCCCATTGCCCCTCCAAGGGCCAGGGCACCCCCGTTGTCCCCCCCAGGGCCAGGGCATCCCCCATTGCCCCTCCCAGGGCCAGGGCACCCCCCATTGCCCCTCCCAGGGCCAGGGCACCCCCCATTGCCCCTCCCATGGCTGCCATCACCTCTTGATCTGCTCCTGCTCCACTCTCAGCTCTTGCACCACCTCCTCGAACTGCTGCTTCTCGGCCTCCAGCACCTGGTTCAGGCGTTCAAGCTCCTAAAGAGAAAGGGAGAAGAGGAAAGTCACAGCAGGCACAGAGCCCCTAGGTTCCCTTCACTGGGTTAGTCTGGGGCATAAAGCCAAATCTGTGAGAACTGAAGAGTCCAGGCTCCACTCAGTGGCACAGCCTCAACTAGCCCAAGAATGTGATGAACCTGGTCCATGAAAACCGTAAGCCAGAGGAAGGACAAGGTTAGACACAATCCCAATAAGGGTCCTCTGGCAAATAGGACTAATTCTGGATGTTGTTCTTCTGGGCAACTATAGGAACTAACACCTTAAGGTGAGGTGGTTATGCATCAAGCATGGAACACACACACACACCCGCTGATAACAAAAACATGGAGCCTATATTTCCAGGACACTGAGTGGCATCAGGTAAACTGTCAAAAGACAAGCTAACCAACCCAAGAGTCAGAGTTAAGGTGTTTTTTATCTCAAGGCTCACATGAGTTGGGTCTATAGCTTCCCTCTCCTTGGCCCTATGGGAGTAGGAATGTCAGGTGACTGAGGTCAGGTCCCAAGGGGCCAGACCAGTCCCTTCAGGGAAGCCAGGCTGCCTGATTGTTCCCCCCTAGCAAGTTGGAGCCTGTAGGCTAGGGGTCCTGTTTTCCCTGGGCCAGTAGAGGTGATACTGGGAATCTGCTTCTGAAGTTTGGCTCCGTGTTTTTATATCAACTGTTTTGTTTCTGTTCGTTTTATGTTGTGGTAACATTGTTTCTGGATCTGCTTTTCCCTTTGCAGTTCCGGGTGACTCCCTAGTCACCTGGGGGCTTTGTTCTCAAGCATAATGGCTCCTTGCACAGGAGTGGTACCACCTGTGGACAGTGATGTTGCCGTTGGCTTTGAGAAGATACAGAGAGGAATAAATTATAGGAAAGAGTCTAGTTTCAATTCTCACTCCTAGGTTTCCTGCCCAAATAAGTTACTTCTCATCTAATCTTTACTGGCACAGGCTGTCTCTGTTTGTTCAATGCTCACCACCTGGGTGTTCTGATGCCCCTGGGCACATGCATGGCTACAGCACACTGGCTATTGGTGGTTGAACTTGTAAGAATGGATAAAACAGATATCGTTTGATGGGCTCTGGTCCCTTGCCCCGGGCACAGGTAGAGAGGTCCCTTTAGCCCGGGCCTCCAGGAATGAGGACACGTGAAGCAGAGCTCCAGTCAGCCTGAGGAGCAGTGTGGGAAAATCTGTGCTGCTAAAAGCCATGGGCATATGGGGACTTTGGGTTACTCCAGAAGCCATGACCTAGCCTATACCTATATTTGATGTAGCTTATATAGATAAAATATAAATAAGATTAAATTTGTAGCCGGGCAGTGGTGGCGCACGCCTTTAATCCCGGCATTTCGGAGGCAGAGGCAGGCCTGGTCTACAGAGTGAGTTCCAGGACAGCCAGGACTACACAGAGAAACCCTGTCTCGAAAAACAAAAACAAACAAACAAACAAAAAGATTAAATTTGTATTCTTGCACACATCTCTCTTTACAATTGAAGACAACGTCAGACCTTAAAACCAACAGAGTATGAAGGTCTGCTTTAATATGTATGGTGTCGCTGGCACTGACAGCCTCTCTGGCCCCAGAGTCAACAAACTTGAGAGACTTTCTTCTGGCAGTGTTTGTCTGCTGTCAGTTTGTCAGCAAGAGCTGTTGAGAGACCCACAGAACTTACTAGCCACAAGGACCCGAGCCCCAGGATGGCTCTCACGGGTCCCATGATCACCCAGGACCCAGTAGAGGACTCAACCCCACAGCCTTGCTTCACCTCCCTGGAAAGGTAGCTCCCTAGCACGCCAGCTTACTGCCCCGCCCCACTCACATCTGTTGCCCTGGAATAACCACACTGAAACAGCTTTTGCTGAATTGTCAGTCAGTGTGTGAATCTCAGGCCTTCTTCCCACTCTGGGACTCGAGCTCCTCAGGATGCCAGCAGATGCTAGGCTGTGCCTCTAAAACCTCCAAAGGGAAAGAAACCTTGAACATAGCAGGACAATTAAAAACAACCCAGCCATTTGCCTTTTTCTCCTCTCAGTGGTTCCAAACATATGTGATAAAATGTTTCTACTTGTGTCAGTGACTAGCTATGCCCAAGAAAGCACCTGCTGCCACCTCAAAGGAGCCAGGAGACAGGGCCTGACAAACCAAAGCCCTCCAGGGCCAAAGCAACTCTAAAAGAAGTTCGGTCTTCACTGGATGCTTAAATCCCCTAATCATTTTTCTGCCAGCAGGTGGCCAAGCTCAGCTAGAGTGACTGTCAGGGTAGGAAAATCAGAAAATCGGTTTTAGCTTTAACAACCTACAAAAAGCACCCCACCCCCTACACACACACACACACACACACACACACACACACACACACACAC